>NW_027496213.1:0-137904 GCF_021521415.1 Bidens hawaiensis
TGGGTATGTTTGGCAGGAAGCTTTTAGGAGCTTTTAGGAGCTTCAAGCTTCAAGCTTTTAAGAAAAAGCTCATACTCAATTAAAAGCTATGTTTGGTTCAAGGAGCTTGAAGCTTTTAGGTCAGGAGAAAAAGCTTAAAGCTTAAAGCTCCTACTAGTAGCGTTTAGAAAGAGCTACAAGCTTTTAGTATATTAATTTTCTTAAATAACCTTCCAAAATAAATACATTTACTATTATTGTTTTTAGTTATGCCTATTTTAGTAATTTTATACGTTTTATTAACAGCTCCAGCTACTCTGCCAAACATCTAAATATATCTAAAAAGCTACAGCTTCCAGCCACCAGCTACAGCTATAGCTTCCAGCCACCAGCTTCCAGCTATCAGCTAACAGCTTCCAGCTACAGCTACCAGCTAGTTTTGCCAAACATACCCTATATGTTGTTTAAATATATATAATCTGTGTATAGGGCCGTCCAAACCTCTCGTCGCTCGAACTCGCTCGATACTTGCTCGGAAATTGCTCGCTCGTATTTTCGCTCGATTGTAAACGAGTCGCTCTGCTCGGTTCGGTTTGCAAACGAGCCAAGCAACGAGCAAAGGTCCGCTCGGTTCGGCTCGGCTCGGCTCGAATATTTTTAATTTATTTTATATATAATTATATATGTAAAAATATATAACTTATTATATACTTATCTTCTATTTAAATTTTAATGAATTATATGCACCTTACATATTTAGTCCTTGGTTTTTAAAAGAGTTCTATTTTGGTCTTTGTGTGCTATCTTATATTGGTTTTCCCACCCACCCATTTACGACTCCCACTCCCCCAAAAACCCTAGAAATTCTTCTGCCAAATTAGAGGTTGATTGTTTCAATCCAACGTTGAACAAGTACAAGAATGAGGAAGATATGACACTTACGAATGCTTATTAAGCTATTGGAACTTCGGTTCCACATATCCCTCAAGTTGCAGTAACGATGGTGCTATTCTGGTCAGGCCATGTCTTTGAACAGGGTATGGAATCGGTGGAAGACGGGAGTCACCATTTTTCTGAAATTGTGAACGAGCAGAACCGAGCCGCTCGGTTGTAAACCAAGCGAGTTCGAACAAGACTTTTATGCTCGTTTGCCTATATTCGAACCGAATCGAGCCGCTCGGTTTCAATACGAGCCGAGTTCGAGCATACGCTCGCTCGGTTCGGCTCGGTTCGTGAACAGCCCCATCTGTGTATCGCGTGGAGAAAATTCGTTCAACATTTTTTGGCGGGAATTGTGAGTTGAAAAAAATCAATACCTACTTGTTGTAAATCAAAGCCAAATACTATCGAGAACCTAAGGAGTAAGGTAATGCAATTTTTGTTAGAGAAGAAGAATCGTGTAGGGATGGCAATGGGTCGGGTTTGGGTCGGGTTTAGGTATTCCCAAACCCATACCCGGTTATGAAAGTCCATCTCAAACCCGTCCCAAACCCGTCGGGTTTTAATCGGGTAATTACCCGTCGGGTTTCGGGTTTTCCCATCGGGTTTCGGGTATCTTATCGGGTTTTGATATAATACCCGTTGGGCATACCCGGCTCAAAACCCACTAGGTTTCTACCGAGTTTTGACAAAATATGACTAATCGATTACAAAGATGGTTACCATAGAGATAAAATGTTACAAATAGTTGACATAAACAAGTTTCGACAAATAATATATTTGGAATATAGTATATATAATATAATAAGCTATATCGGGTACATCGTGTATATAATCGGGCAAATGGGTTTATGTTATCGGGTAATCGGGTCGGGTAATCAGGTATATTAGAAATCCCAAACCCGTCCCAAACCCGCGAAAAATTTCAAAACTAATCTCAAACCCGTCCCAAACCCTAATGGTTCGGGTATTACCCGTCCCATTTAAGTCGGGTTTCGGGTTTTCCCTTCAGGTTCGGGTTTCATTGGCATCCCTAGAATCATGGGATGTGGAGGCTAATATGGCTGTGGTTCAAGGAAAATACGCAGTTGACACCAAATTCAAACCGAATCTGGTATATGAATGGTTTGAAGAAGGCTCCTATTAGTGGACAGATCAGAAAGTAGTGCCAGAGTCGAATCAGTTGAAGGTAACCTTGGAATCATCTATTTTTATTTTGAATCTAGATGATGGGGAAGTTGTAGTTGAAGAAGAAAGTACGGTTGATCAAGATGTAACTGTGACAGTAACCGAACAAGACGAGATATGAACCGTGTTGGAAGAAGTGCACGAGGAGGTAGCTCTGTCTCATGTTACGGGTTGTCATGGTGGAACATAAAAGGTTGATGATCAACAAACCAATAAAATTGATGTTGGAGTTTGCTTGAAGTTCTTGCAAAGTTCGGGTGATCCGAATGAACGAACGAATAAAGGAGTTAAGTTCGAGAGGGAGCATGCATTGAGTAGGGATGGAAGAATTGTTTTGAGTACCATGGTAGTTGGTCATGAAGTTGAGAAAGCGAAAGTTGTTTCCTATCCGAAACTTGGTAATGCAGTTATAAACTTATAAACAGTGATAATCTCGAAACAAGCTCAGTTGTAACCAGGAAAAAGAATCCTGTTGATAGAGTGAAAAAGTTGAATCCAAGAATCAAGCTCAAAGAGGTGCGAGCTTTACAAGGTGTGAAAGATCTTGGAGGAACAATGGAAGTTGGTATTGAGAGAATGTAAAACTTAAAGGACCCGAATGGCTAATATGAAAAGTGTAAGGGTGGTATGGAAGATCTCAATGGGCAGTCTGGTGGAGATCTAAAGTTCATGGACCAAGTTGAATAACCTGGTGTCATAGTTATCATTTATTTATTATGAAATAAAATAGAAGTGTAGTTCAATTATGTTTCTTAGTTTGAGTAGGATTAGAATTGTGGGTGTTATATAAACTCATCAAAAGATTTATTTCTAGAGAGTAGAAAGTATTTTGTTCTTGTTTCTTATTAATGAAAAGAGACACATAAACGTTTCATACAAAATCTTGTTTGGTGTTCTTGATTCACTTGTCTAAGGTTTAACATTTAGACTTTGGATATTTGCCACTAACTAGTTAGACTTTGGATATTTGCTACTTATTCTTAGGCTAACCGGTACACACCAATGAGGGTGTCCACTGGTATAATGTGGCAGCCCTACATAGCAAACCCCACCACCCCCACCCACACACACAATAAAAGGGTCACGCATGACCTGATGATACTGACGGTGGTCAGTATGGTCATTATCCTCTCATTTGAGGGTTAATCAATCCATATATTTGTTTATCTTTTTTTTCTTTTCCTTTTTTTTCCTTTATTTTCTTTTCAATTATTTTTATTATTAAATAATGGAATAATGAAGAATGGTGTATTTCCTTAGTTGAAGGGTGATGTTGAATGATGATGGAAAATCTGACGTGACGAATGAGGGGAACGATGTTAAGGGGTGTATACTCCTTAGCCTTATGGGTTAAACAAAGGAGCAAGAGGCCTGACCTGGATTGAGAGAGGTGATGTAGGTTTAATTTCGTTAACTTCCTACTATAATGGGTCGGCATTTGCCTTTGTTGTTTTGTTCTTTTGTATTTTCTTTTTATATTCCTTTTATTGCGGGCTAATTGCCTCCTATAGGTGGTTCACTTTGATTTTCTAATATATTAGGCTTTTCTTTTTAAAAAAAGTTATTACTACCGGCCTACCACCATTTTCAACTTTTGAACCATAAGTCATAGAAGACTCAAGATCTGAAGGCCCAAATTAGTTCATTAGTCTTGTCTCCAAATCTTGAACTGGACTAATTTAGTCTTGTCTCCAAATCTTGAACTTGGCCCAGAGTGGATTCATATTGAGATGATAATCCGTTTCATAATTGCGCAATTCATTGATTCAAGAACATTCATGTCTCAAAAATACTTACTCTTTTTAATTTTAAATCTATGAAAAGACCGAAAAGCCCTACAAAAATCTCATATGGAATCCCATCTTCGTATTTTCTAACGATATGTGATCATTTACCACAATTACTTTTATTCGTCAAATGACTAATCCGTCAGTGATTACTAACAGAACATCATGCGGTGACGTTTAAAGACCATTTTTTATGATAAGGCCGTTGATTCATTGTTAATATGCCTTATTATGTGTTAACGGGTTGTTTAGGTTAAACCAAGTCACAAAAAATCAAGACAAGTCATTTAGGTGTTAATGATTACACTTTTAATTTTTGAAAAAGTCTTATAACAAATAATGAAAATAAATGAATATTTTAGATATCAAAAATACTATATCACATTTCTTAGCTCCATTTTAACACCTAACATGTCAAGCAACAATGGAAATTAGATAGCATGTATATAAAAAAAATCTAAAAATAAATACTACTTGTAATCTTACTTGATGTTCCTATTTTCTTAATCGTCAACATAGTTATGACGGCTAGTCTGTTGCATATTGCAATGACCGACACTGACATTTTCCTATTGTTCATCGCTCATGTCTCTATGGATCATGGAGTAGTTACCAACGCAAGTCATCACGGGATAACGAAAATTACACTACAAAAAATTTGACCTAGTACAACCTTTATTTTACAAAAATAGTTGCATTAGATAGAGTTGTGTTAGACCTAATGCAACGGCTTTGTCACCTATATTTGGAGGTGCACAAATCGGGTTTTTTAAATACCTAGGTTCGGGTATGGAACCGGGTTCGAGTATGACCAGGTATTGGTAATACTCGGGTCGGGTATTATCTTTAAAACCATACCCTATGCATCGGGTTCAGGTCGGGTATAGAACCGTGTAGTCTAAAACCGGGTATTTGAATACCCTTTTATCGTATATTGAAAAAACCTTATTTACGGGTTTTTTCGGGTTTTTTTCCAGGTTCTTTTCGGGTATATATTGAATTTTTTTTTAAAAGTTTGCACTTTTTAGGGGTATTTTTAAGGTATATTTCGGGTATACATTGGGTATTTGAAATACCCGATTTTAGGTATTGGAAAAACCCGGTTCTGAGTATGGAACCGGTTCGGGTTTTCGTGTATTACCGGTACAAATCGGGTTCGGGTTGGGTTTTAGTGCCAAAATGCATACCATATCCGTACCCTACGGGTAGGGTCGGGTATTAAAAAAACCGGTTCCGGGTTCTTATTTCGGGTCCGGTTCCGAGTTCGGGTTTTTTGTGCACCTCTACCTATATTGCATTATGTAACGTTGCATAACTTGCATTAGGTATAGTGACAGTTTTTATAAAATAAATGTTGCATTATGTAATTTTTTTTTTGTATTGTGAATATAAAATGTTTTTTTTCTGGTTAGAAAAACCTGATGATGATCAGTAATTGGCCCACGGACCACGGTCATCACATCTAGGGATTCTTCACTGAAAGTAAATTTCTAGGTACCTCATTTTTACCACACCTTACCAAAAGAAGCCAACCCATAAAGGAAATGCTAGTTTCTTGGAAGTCAAATTGTACACAACTAAACTTACACTTGAAGTGTTATCCAAATTTAAAAAAAAATCATTTTAATGGATTTGGATCGAATACCAATAAATTCTAGCAAAAAAAAGGTTGCTAAAAATAAAAATACCATTTACATTTGAAAACAAAAACAAATAAAAAAGCATTATTAGACACACATCAAAGGTTACTTGACGTATGAACATACGTAGGCCATATATCTCATCTATACCAAAATAACGTATAAATATTACGCATAGTGAATATTACAAATGTAGGAGAAAATTAACGTGTTAATTGTGCGAATCAAGTAGAATACTTATGTATACATGTAGAGTAATTATATAATTTAATTACTCTATGATGTAATAAATAATTACTCTACTTGTATATATGATCAGTACTCTATTTGATTTTCACAATTAGCATGTTAATTTCATTTGTATTTTATCCAAACTCTACAAAAATAACAGGTGATTAATTATAAAATTCAAAAAATTATACATATCATTTAGAAGAGTGATAAAATTGAAGTCTCTTTTCTTTTTTTATTAACCATCAATGAATAAAGACTGGCTATCCGAGGTAACCTATTGGTAAAATATAATCTCATAGGTTCAAGATTCAAGACAATATTTGGTAGCTCAAACTCATCATCTCCTATTTCAAAGAAAAGTTGTTGCCCGAAAGACCATAACAATAAAACCTGATTGAGATTATATTTTAACTTAAAACTTTGCAGTCAACGACTCAAATATTCAATTACCATCAAATATCAGCTAAGCACAAACTCACTGAAATTGAAGTTTCTAGCACGTCAATTTTAAAGTAGTTGTAAATTTATACTTGATGAAAAAATACAACATTTAGTTTGTTGAATAACAAATAAAAATATCTAAAAATAATAAATGCACATTAAATAAAAGATAATACACCCATGGACACAAACACTTGAATCCACCCACTTGTCCCAATCCCTGCCTGGTGGTTAACAGTCCAGTTCCCATCGTCCCTAAATCAATATCAACCGTCCGATCAAACACCCCACGTTAACCTCTATCCTTCACATACTCCCAATCAAACCTCCAAGATTCTTATTAAATAATATAAAAATCAAAACGGAACCCATGTTGTGAGCTGTGACCGATACCCAACTCACAAAACCAAACCTCTTTCACATCTAAATCCATCATCATGGGGGTTGTCGAACAGGCTCACAATGTCAAGGTCTTAGGTTCCGGTGACCGTACGATAGTCTTGGCACATGGGTTTGGTACGGACCAGTCGGTGTGGAAGCATCTGGTGCCTCACCTAGTTGATGAATACCAGGTTGTGTTGTACGATAATATGGGGGCGGGTACGACTAATCCAGAGTACTTTGATTTCGAAAGGTACGCTACTCTTGAGGGGTATGCGTATGACGTAATTGGTATTCTTGAGGAGCTTAGGATTACGTCATGTATTTATGTCGGTCATTCGGTGTCGGCCATGATTGGTGCTGTCGCCTCCATCAGTCGTCCGGATTTGTTCTCGAAAATCGTAATGATTTCGGCTTCTCCGAGGTTAGTCAAACATGATGTTTTTATTTTTTTGTAACAAACTAAATTTTTTTTACTCTATGCCTAAGGCTGAGGGGTGTGGGGCTCTAATGGGGGCTTTAGTGGGGGCTCCAACCAATAATATTATGACGTGTGGTATAGGGAGAAACTGGATAAGGGGGTTGTTGGAGCCCCCGTTGGAGCCCTGGCCCCTGGTGTGGAGGGGCTCCAACAGGGGCTCCAGCGAATTTTTTTTTATTTTTTTATAAATATATTCAAACAACGTATTATTAAAAAAACACATTAATATCTAAAATTCAAATTACAAAAAAAAAACATACTAAAAATTAAACAAACAATAATACTTAATAATAACACTAATCTAATACAAGATCATCGGGTCGCCTCGCCCACAAATGTTCAACCAACTCATGTCGAAAATTCCCGTGTATCTCACGGCTCTTGATATTTGCTATGTTATGAAGTATTTGTTGATCACTGATTGTGGACGGTTGTGGCGGAATGTCGGAATCAGACGAGTACCACGACATTTTTTTGTGTTAGTTTTGAAAGGATTTTAGGAGGAAATGTGTATAATTGTGAAATGAAGTATATTTTATAAAGATATATATTTATAGTTTAAGAAAATATTTTTTTTTAATTTAATCAAAACCATCAACGGCTCTTTTCCGACTTCCTATGCAACTTTATCTCTCTCTTCTCCCGCTAACAGGCTCACGCCTGCATGTTTTTTCGCGCTAGCGCCCCGTTAGCGCCCCGGTGGTGTGGTGTTAGCGCCTGGGGGCGCGAGCGGAGGGGCTCTAGCGCCCCCGTTGAAGCCCCACACCCCTCAGCCTAACAGGTTAACACATCAAACATGATGTTGTTTGGTTGACTATGTTTGAAAACGTTAATTTAAAATGATGATTACGTGGAAAATTGTTTCTATGTTAAGGTTTAATTATTTGTTAATTGTTGGTTAAGATATATTAATTGACTTGCTTAATTTGGAAAGTGATATCATTAGGGGTTGGTGCAGTGAGATTAATTAAAATATAAGTTTTTAAAGGGACTAAGGTTGGTATTTTATGTATAATATTTAATTAGGTATTTGAACACTGTGGATTACTTTGGTGGTTTTGAGGAAGACGATTTGAACCAACTATTTGACGCAATGCAATCGAACTACAAGGCATGGTGTTCGGGGTTCGCTCCACTGGCGGTTGGCGGGGACATGGACTCGGTATCGGTTCAAGAGTTTAGCCGGACGCTTTTCAATATGAGACCGGACATAGCCTTGAGCGTAGCACAAACTATTTTTCAAAGTGATATGAGACATTTGTTATGCCATGTGGTTGTCCCGTGTCATATTGTTCAGAGCATGAAAGATTTGGCGGTTCCAGTGGTGGTAGCCGAGTACCTTCACCAGAACCTTGGTGGTGAGTCCATTGTGGAGGTGATGTCGACGGACGGTCACCTCCCGCAGTTGAGTTCACCGGATGTGGTTGTTCCGGTGCTTCTAAGGCACATCCGATGTGACATCGCTGTGTAGTTATAATTTATGTTTAGGTTATTTTTTTGGTTTATTTTGTTTGTTTGATTAAGTACAAGTTGTTGATAAAACTTTATTGTTAATTAGGAATTTGTGTGTATGACATGTTTTTCTTTGTTTTGGTACCACTTATAATGTGTATATGTCTTGTTCTTACTTAGACTATGTGTTATAAGGCTTCGTTGTCGTTTTTTTTTTTTTTTTTTTTGGGGGGGGGGGGGGGGGGTCAGCTACATCACTCGCGTACATTATACCAACTTCTAGCAATCAGGGGCTTCATCCCACTCCCAGCCGCTAAGGGAGGTTGGAGGGGAATGTTTGGTTATTTAAAAGGCTCGTGAGCAAGGGCTTTATCCACAACAGGTCAAGTGAGCGAGTATGAATTTATCCAAAGCCTAATCAGGATGATCTAACGTATAATTAGACGATGAATTCGGGACCAATGAAGCCCCGCAACACATAGTCTTATCTAACTAGATATTATTTCAACCAACCATGTGAACCATTTATTACCATTAAATGCATCAACTAGCATTAGAGCCCATGAAATAGACTTTGATGAATGCAACTTGAAGTAGACATGTTAATTATCCCCATATCAATTCATTAACCAGTATTTACGTATCATTAACCAAAAAAAGCAAAACCGGGCTTGTCTTTAACGTCCCTTAACTCATAAAGATAATGATCTTTCACTTGTTAACATTTATCAAATCAGCTTTAATGCCCTATGCGTTAAAGCATACCCAAGGGCCTGATAATTCTTTTAAACATGCAGTTAGTTGCATCTCTGGCCTGGAATTCCAAATCCATCACCAATTCTCCGTAACTAACAACCATTCTACCAACAAAGTTCTCATCTTTTTTTTTAAGAAAAAAACGTGATTTGTTTCACACCACATACTTATTTTTATTTGACTTGCTAAAACGTTCATATACGAAATATTATTAATATAAATATATATAGCGGTTGACTCTACTCATAATTTTAAAACATGTATTTTATAATAAGTGAACATCTTGATTCTTGAACAAGATATTGAAACACGACTTAGGATATGTAAAATACAACCTTCTATTCATTGTATTCATTGTGACTCTAAAAGGAACATGATATGATCGGACAAATTAAGATATTGAAACTGCGTATCCTTACACTCAACAAATTCTAAAATGAAAGCCCATCTTATTTTCGTAAACAATTTTGTATTGGCCACAGAATTCCAAGTAATCACATGTTTATTACAAAAAAACACCGATGTTTTCATTGGTTATCAAACCTACCGCCTTACCGATTCACTGATATAACTAGAGAACTAGTTATGGACTCACGACTTGACAACGTTATAGTTAGTTTTCAAAAATATTTGAATATTAAATATTCCATTTATAAGTTATTGTGTTAAATTATAAGTATCTTGTTCTGTTTAGATATATTAGAAAAATAAAAGAAATACATTGTTTTGTTAAAGAATAAAATATTGAATAAACTTTATAATTATAACATAGATTAAATGAATTTAGAGTAAGCCGTTATCTTCTTAATGGAGTTGACAAAGACTACCATTTATATGACTTTCATAGTGATTTTGTTTGACCCACTTCGGGTTTTAGGTACTTTTGTTAATGTGTCTTTCAGTTTTCTAGAAGTCTTGCCAGGTGATGGAGTAGTGTCTTGCGGTTAATTGGGATTAACTCATTACTGGATGTGAATTTTTATATTGAGCAAATATTAGTGTGTAACTCGGTACCCAGTGAGCCTGATGTCAATCATCCATACTGATATTGCAGGCCTGACCCACCCTAAAACATTATCTAAAAGGAAACTCATCACTGTGAAAAACCCCTTTAAGTAAGGCTGAGGGGTGTGGGGGGCGCGAGAGGGGGCGCGAGTGGGGGCTCCAGCCAATAATATTGTGACGTGTGGCAGAGAGAGAAACTTGATAAGATGGGTGTTGGAGCCCCCGCTCGCGCCCCTGGCCCTGGTGTGGAGGGGCGCGAGCAGGGGGCGCGAGCAGGAGAAGAAAAGAAGAACAATTATGAGCCCAACGGCTATATTTAACATTCCCAAGCTCTCTTCACGCTATTCCCAGCCGCGAGGCCTCTTGCGCCTGCCTTGAAAGCCGTGCTCGCGCCCCTCTCGCGCCCCTCTCGCGCCTCGGTGGTGTGGTGCTCGCGCCCCGGGGCGCGAGCGGATGGGCTCACGCGCCCCCTCTCGCGCTCCACACCCCTCAGCCTAAGCTATCGAGAGGTACCAAGTTTAAATCCTAATAGTTACAATGGTAAGGTTTTGGCTTGTAAAATACATTCAAGTATTCAACACTGTTTGAATAGATAATTGTGTTGACCACAAAATTGATTTTCAAAAAATTTATGATCCAACTGTCTCATGAGTCATGACCCTTCAAAAGTACAGTTCCATTCACTTTGGTACTAGAAAGAATCTTCTTGTCCCAATATTGATGTTAGTCTTTCTTTTTCTCTGTCTCCAACAAATGATTAACGAATTCACATACTAATCGGGTTGTACTAGGCTCTTTTTGTTGGAAAAGTTGTCTGTGTCGAAGCAATAATAATTAAATAGTATGTGTGACCCTCAAAAACTTAGGTCGCGTCACCACGCGACATATTAAATATTAAAACATGCCACTTGTAAATAAAAAACTAATTAAAAGTAATTAAAATTGTAGTGTTTTTGTATTAAGGGTCTATGAGATCAAGGAAATAAGTTTTCTAATGACCAACGTCTTGGTCTAAGGCATTACAACAGATGGAGGTAGCATTATTTAAAAACGCGTCTTGATAATAAGTAGAGTGGAAAATTGTCTATGATATCAAGCACAAAGATTACACGAGCCTTTAAGGTTCTATAGAGGTAGGGTACAAAAAAAACTCAAATACCCCTAAGGAATACCCGCGGGTCAATCAGAAGTCCCTCATAAGGCACCCGCGAGACATATGAACCATCCGCATAATCATTTGAAGAAGAAACACTCTCATAGCACATGCGGAAGCATCCTAGCACCCTCAAGAGTCATCCGCAAAAAGGAATACCCTTCCGCGTAAATAACCACGAAGTAATGCTTCGGGACAGCTGTCAATAACCAATTCCCTTCTAAAAGATTTGCCAAGATGCTTTCTTGGGCAATACGTGATACTTCGGCCAATTAACCAGTGACACCTGGCAAGGCCGTCATAACCATGCACATGGCTAATATTACCCCTCAACCAATATCAGAGGGACACGTGTCTAGGTTTTTATACATGCACATGCAACGTATAAACTGAGCCTATCATATGAGGATACGTGTCCAGGCGGTTATAAGAGCATCTTCTTAAAGGACAGCTGGCCCAATCACCTTCCCACACCCTTCAGATATAAATACCCTATCGATCATCATGAGGTATTCATTCACTCCCACTATATTCTCTCAATTTACTTAAGTGCTTATCTTCTACAGAACAGTACTTATTCTCACGCCGGAGGGTGGTTACGGGAAGACCCCCCCTCTTGTCCTTCCCGTAACGAGTTCGTCACTGGACTTTGGGCAACTAGGTTCATATCGTATCGTGTTAGCAGTTAACCATATCCTACCATGTTTGTTTCGGTCAAAAATTAACGAACTAACTTTTGATCAAATTAGTGCGTGAGGCTAGGTGCTAAATGGTAAAAAGATTGAACACAAGGATATGATCACGAGGGAAAAAACCCTTGAATATAATAGTCTTCGTTTCGGTCAAGAGTTTACAACTTAATCTTTAGTCGAATAGCTTCGGTTAAAGATTATGAGCCTAACTTTTGGTCGAAATACGCGTGATTATTATAAACGCCGGCACAAAAAACCCCCGGACGGTGAAAACTATCACCGTCAATTTTATTAATAACGAAAAATGGTGATTACAAAGGTTGGAGCTGATAAGTGATCGTGAGTTAGTGTTACAGTGATTGCTAGTAAGTTAGATAAGTGAAAGTGTGTTTTCAATCGATATTATCAGCTCTATTTATAATAGGAAAATTACAACTGTTATCCCGAAATATCCGGAAACCCTACACTACTTCTTCAACCAAGCCGTTACTGCCCACGTTTTTAGTTGACGAAGTTCAAATAGCATTCCGTTGTAATTCATGTTCTCATAAGCATATTTAACACATGATCTTATCTGCAAAACAGTTAGATAATATAGGACAATTGAATTAGTCAATGTACCTTCCTCAGAATAGCTGCTCAAGTCAACATCCTTAAGTTAAGCTCAATTCTGAAGATAAAAATCCACACCCAACAATTGCCCCCAATTTTTACTGCGTGACAGCTGTAAAAATTTTAATTTCAAAAGTAATGATATCTCTGAAATGTGAAATGACGTGCGCGGGAATCGAGGAGACTCTACAACCGTCCTTCTAGGTTATAATTAAAGCCATTTCCCAACTTCTCCACTTTAATCCTCTTCCACCGATATCAAATCCAGGTTAGCTTTCGTCTCCGTCTTCTTAATTTCTTGAAATTCTTCTTTCGATCTTGATAAAAAATGAGGAAAAGAACCCCTCGCGCACTCAATCCTTTCCATTTCGCGACCTCATAAGATTTCGTTGACCAAGGTATCATTCTGGCGACGGATGAAGATCAATGCCTGTTCAAAGATTCAGATATTAGGCTTCTAAAAGAATCGGGCTTATTACCTGCCGGAGCCGTCATTAGGCCATTCGATCCCAAAGTCAAAGCCGACTTTTCTTCCAAAACTTGGACCTGCTTCTTTTACTATCCCTTTTCGATCGGTCTTTCATATCCGTTTCTCCCGCTTATCCAAGAATTCTTCGACGTAACCGGATTCTCGTATTCACAAGTCATGCCAATGGTGTGGAGGGTTTTGGAAACAGTCAACCGTCTAAACAAAACCCTTGGGCTATCTATTGGTGTGCCTGAGATTGCAGCAACTTATAACCTTCGAACCCATGGATCCTTTCGCTATTGTCTTCAATCTAAGTCCAGCCGTCCTTACATGATTCCCAAGGTGTCGGGTAGCGACCCCGATTGGAAAAAACACTTCTTTTTCATTCGCCGGGATTCTATTCCTGATGGGTTTAGCTTGCCTACTAAATGGGTTCATAAGGGTAGGAGATTTGTAGGATAAAGGTTATTTTCGTAAATGATTTATTCTGATAGGGTTTGTTTTTTGACAGTTGTGTTTGAAGATTTGATAAAGCTTAGGAAGGATACAAAGAAAAGGCTTAAGGCATTGTTCAAGATTCCGGCAGAGGAAAGGGAATTTTGGTTAGAGGAAGAAACAGGAGAAACAAGCGTGGTTGCTGAGAAACCTGCTGAGAGTATGACCTCTGGTAAGTGTTTTGAGGATTTTAGGTTTTCTAGGGATTTTGTTATTTTGAAAATAACTTGATAAATCGTTGTGTAGGGATGACGAAGCCAAAGTCTTTTAGCTTGGTGGACTTGGATGATTTGATCGAGGATAGGCCTGTGGTGAAGCAAGAACATTCGAAGACACTTTCCCCTTCGGTGAGAATTCCAACGACCCGCCAGAAAAGTGCTGCACAGAAGAAGAGGAAAGCTACAACTTCAGCTGAGACCGACCCTTTTGCTGATATGACCACTACTGATGCTGTGGAGAAGCTTCAAGCTCTTGCTAACTTTCTCGGAACAGTAAGTAATTTTTGCTTATCCTGAAAATAGTAATCTGCAGAAAAACTAGCATTAATCTGGGAATAACAAAAAACTGAAAGTTACCGTCATATGTCCCAAGATGCTGAATTGTCCAAGAAAGAAGCCGAAGCCAAGCTCGCCGATCTCCTGAAAGCCATTAGCATCAAGGACTTACTGCTCAAAAAGAAGGACAAAGAGATTTCGGATCTCAAAGCCTCATTTGAGTCAGAGAAAAATGAGTTTCTTGAAGATGCTAAGAAGTGTGCAGCTGCCAGCATTCTGGAGTCTATGATCAAGATGTTTGAGGAGGTACAAGCGAAGGGTCATGTGATGGAGTCTTGGAATTCTGGAGCTTGGAAGAAAAAGCTCAAGGTGCTAAGGGGGGAGAGTATTGAAGAGGATGCGACGGCTGGGACTTCCGAAGTGATCAAGGATGATGGGACTGGCGAAGGTGCGAAAGAGATTAAGGCTGGGGAGACAAAGGAGTTGGAGAATAAGGAAGGTAATGATGCTGAGGGAGGACAGGCTTGAACCTGGTTTCCAGGTGGTTTTTATGTGTTTTGAATGGTTGTTCTGAACAATTTTTATTTTGGTTATGTATGGATAATATGGTATGCTTAGGATAATGGTTTGGGTGGAGGGATCCTGGTTCAGGACGAAGCCCAAACTGTCTTTTACTTTCTGCACTTAGAACAATCATGATAGTTCGGGTGGATGGGCTCTGTTTTGAGTGAAACCCAGACTATCTTTTCCTGCATAATAATATTAATACTGCTTTTTATGACTTATATTGGTGTGTTTTCTCTTTTTCTGGTTTTTAGAAAAATATAAGTTTCACGAAAAACCTGTTAGTAATAGTTTATGTTTTACCAATAACCCAATATCAAGCCATAAACTTTAAACAAATAGGAAAGTTAAAATAGTTGAAAATAGTAAATCATACCAGAACCGTGTATCAGTAAACCTGAAAATTGTTCAGACTGTCTTATCTTTGAAATAAGATCATCGTTTGGGATATTCCTCTAATCCTGGGAATATAACAATATAATCGTAATATTAGCATTATTCTGAAAATATTCTTAGAAATTCTGGCGACAAGGCCCTTTAGAAGAGATGTAAATCTCTTAAACCTTAAGAATGAACTGGCGTCAAGGCCCTTTAGAAGAGATGTAAACCTCTTTAACCTTAGATTATGGTACGTCTACCATAAACTTATGATTCAAACCATTAGCCGAGGATAACGAGGTAACAAGTCACTATATTTCATGTGCTGGCCCGCCTCTCAAACTAAGGCCGAATAAATCATGCGCTACAGGCGTCTTAAGAAGAGATGAAGATCCCTTGAACCTCAAGATCCAAACCATTAGCCGAGGATAACGAGGTAACAAGTCACTATATTTCATGTGCTGGCCCCGCCTCTCAAACTAAGGCTGAATATACGTGCTCTACAGGCGACTTAAGAAGAGATGAAGATCCCTTAACTCTTGGAAGTGGTGAAAACCTATTATACCTTAAGGATAAGATGGCGACAAGGCCCTACAAAACAGTCAACTCTAAGTGAGGGGTGGGTGTTTGCCTTGCTAACACCCCTCCGATGCTTAAGTCAGCACCTTGTTTGAAGAATAATAATAATAATAAATGAATAAAAGTTTAAGTTTGAGTACATACCTTAACTGTTTAGTATAACAGTTATCCTCGTGATAGAAGTCTTACAAGAAATATTTTTTGAGATGAATAGCATTCCAAGCCCTTGGTAGTAGGTCACCATCCAAAGTAGATAGTTTGTATGCCCCCTTTCCTGCTTCCGAATCGATCAGGTAGGGACCTTCCCACTTTGGTGCGAGCTTGCCATCCGTAGGATTGGTAGTATTCTGAAAAGCTTTTCGGAGAACCAAATCGCCTTCTTGAAACCTTCGAACTCTTATAATCTTGTTGTAGGACTTTGCTATCTTCTGTTGATAAGAAGCCATTCTGATTTTTGCCAAATCCCTGAGTTCTTCCACCGCATCTAGATCTTCAAGTAGACTTTGGGTGTTATCTTCAGGATTTTGATGAGTGACTCTGGCCGTAGGGATAGCCATTTTTGTGGGGATAACTGCTTCAACTCCAAACACTAATGAGAAAGGAGTCTGACCAGTAGCATTTTTCGAAGTGGTTCTATCTGCCCAAAGAATGAAAGGAAGTTTTTCGGCCAATTTTCCTTTCTTAGACCCCAACTTTTTCTTCAGGTTATTGATGATGATTTTGTTGCTTGATTCGGCCTGTCCATTAGCTTGAGGGTGGACAGGTGTTGATGTGGTCATCTTGATTCCCCAACTGGCACAGAAGTTGGTTGTTCTCTTGCCGATGAATTGCGAACCATTGTCACATACTATCTCTGCCGGGATCCCAAATCTTGTCAGGATATTACGCTTGATGAATGAGATGACTTCTTTTTCTCTAACTTGAACAAAGGCTTCCGCTTCGATCCACTTCGAGAAATAATCTGTCATGGCCAGCATAAAGACTTTTCCTCCTGGGGCTCTTGGTAATTTCCCCACGATATCCATTCCCCACTTCATGAAAGGCCAAGGGGATATAATAGGATATAATGGTTCTGCTGGCTGGTGCAAAATGTTGCTATGTCTCTGGCATGCATCACATTTCTGAGAATAATTCATAGCATCCCTCTTCATCGTTGGCCAGAAATATCCCGTCCTCAGGATTTTGGAGAATAGTGCTCTGCCCCCCAGTGTGATTCCCACAATCTCCATCATGGATATCTTGAAGAACTTCTTGAGCTTCTGCCTTCTCCAAGCACCTAAGATATGGTCCTGCAAGAGATTTTCTGTATAATATATCATTCATTATAGTATATGGGATTACCTTTGTGCGAAAAGCTCTTGGGTTTTCATCCTTGGGGATAATTCCATCTTGAATATATTCCTTGATTGGGATAATACAAGAACTTTCATTATCCTCAGGATTCGTGACTCCCATATCTCTACCATCTTTTGATATTTCATTGACACCTTGTTCTTCTATTGCTGGGCTTAGGATATGTATGATAGGGATCTTGACACCTTCTGGTATCCTGAAGGATGAAGCTAAATATGCTAGGGCGTCTGCTTCAACATTCTCTTCCCTAGGTACCTGCGAAATATCAAACATTTCGAAACACTTTGCTAGTTTTTTGACTAGCTCTAGATATTTCATTAGTCTTTCTCCTCTAACAGTATATGAACCATTAAAGTGATTAGTTAATAACAATGAATCAACATGTACTTGAATAAACCTGATTTTCATGTCGATTGCTAGTTGTAATCCTGCTATCAAAGCTTCATATTCTGCCTCATTATTTGTGGCTTGAAATCCGCAGGATATGGATTGAGGTATAATGTCCCCCTGTGGCGATTTCAACAGAATCCCGAGACCTATTCCTCTAACATTTGAAGCACCATTAGTGTATAGAGTCCACTTATCTTTGGTTTCTTCAATTTGTTGGACTTCCAAGTCTGCCTTTTCTTTAAGTTCACTGGTGAAATCAGCCACAAAGTCTGCTAATGCCTGGGATTTGATAGCAGTCCTAGGTTCATATGTTATATCATATGCACTTAGCTTTACTGCCCATTTTGCCATTCTACCTGACATTTCTGGTTTCTCAAAACAGACTTAATAGGATAGTTAGTTTTAACACATATAGGGTGAGTTTCAAAATAATGTCTAAGTTTAGTGGATGTCATAATAAGTGCTAAAATTAATTTCTCAAGATAAGAATACCTGGTTTCAGCATCCAAAAGACTTTTACTTACATAATATATTGGATGTTGTTGACCTTCGAGATCCTTAGCCAAAACTGCACTTATAACATTATTTGATACAGCAAGATATAGAGATAGAGATTCACCTTCCTCGGGTTTTACCAGTAGAGGAGCAGAAGAAAGATAAGCTTTTAAGGATGCTAAAGCTTCCTCAGGCTTACTGGTCCACTCGAACCTCTTGTTTTTCTTCAGGATATCATAAAATTCTTTGCATTTTTCTGAGGATTTGGATATGAATCTGTTGAGCGCTGCTATCCTACCGGTTAGCCTTTGAACATCCTTGACTGATTCTGGGGATTTCAGATTCAGGTTAGCTTGTATATGCTCTGGACTCGCCTCTATCCCCCTTTTGGTGACCATGTATCCCAAGAATTTGCCATCCTTCACTCTGAAATGGCACTTCGAAGGATTCAGCTTCATGTTGTATTTTTCGAGGATATCAAATGCTGTCTTGAGATCTTGAAGGTGATCCTCAGCTTTTTTGGACTTCACCACCATATCATCAATATAGACCTCCATTGTGTCCCCCAGTTGCTATTTGAACATCATGTTAACTAACCTCTGATAGGTTGCACCTGCATTTCTAAGTCCAAAGAGCATAGCAATATAACAATAAATACCTGTGGGAGTCATGAAGGCCGTATCTTCTTGATCTGAGGGCTCCATCTGGATTTGCTGAAATCCTGAGGATGCGTCCATTAATGTCAGCATCTCGTGGCCGGCTTTAGCATCCACCATTGAATCGATGTGCGGTAGAGGGAATGGATCTTTAGGGAAAGCCTTATTCAAGTCTGTGAAATCTACACAAACTCTCCATTTGCCATTCTTTTTCTGTACAACTACCACGTTTTCTAACCATCGGGGATATTGAATTTCCCTAATCATTTTTGCCTTCAAGAGTCTTTCTACTTCTTCTTGAATAATTATATTTCTTTCAGGTGCAAATTTTCTTCTTTTTTGATGGATTGGCCTGAAAGAATTATCGATTCCAAGTTTATGTGTTATAATATTTTTGGAAATACCTGTCATATCTTCATGTTTCCATGCAAAAGTTGACAGCCTTGATTTGAGGAAATCGAGCAATTTTGATTCGATATCCTCATGAATGCTAGTTCCTATCAGCACTTTGACTTCAGGATCCTCGGGATAAAGAGGTACTTATTTAATTTCTTTTTCCCTGGCCTCCATTACGCCTCGTGCTGGCTTCTGTAATTGCTACGCCTGCTGGGTTTGGCAGTACACTTCATGGAAGAGGTGTAGCAATTCTTGGCGTCTTGTTGGTCACTAATGATTTTGATAACCCCCCACAGACTTGGGAGTTTTACACATTGGTGATAAGTTGATGGGACTGCTTTCATCTCGTGTATCTAGGGCCTACCTAATATAATATTGCAACAAGATAAACAGTCAATAACACAAAATTTTTGCATTTTATTTACCCCTTCGACATATACTGGGAGCTTAATCTTCCCAATAGTGTTCTTAGTTTCTCCACCGAATCCAACGAATTCTGAGGAACTGGGGACGATCTCATCCTCAGGAATATTCATCTTTTTCAGCACGTCTAATTGAATAATGTTGATAGAGCTTCCGCCATCTATGAGGATCCTGCGAACATAATGGTTAGCCACATATAAAGTTATTACCAAACTATCATGATGAGGATCCTGAACATCAACTCTATCACTTTCATCGAAGGTTATAACCCTCTCTTTGGTGAGAATAGATGTCTTTGTTGGTCTGTCAGCTACTTCTAACTATCTTTGATCGGCGTTTCTCTTTGCAGCAGAATAAGAGGTTCCACAGATGTCGGATCCTCCGGATATGAACGTGATTGTCCTTGCATCTGTTGGTGGAGGAGTCGGCTTTTCAGGAATTTTCTCAGGATCCTGCTATCTTCCCTTCTTCTTGCCAAGTAGCTCTTTCAAGTGGCCCTTGCTGAGAAGATAGCTGATCTCCCTTCTGAGTGCAATGCAATCATCAGTCAAGTGCCCAAAGTCTTCATGGAAAGCACACCATTTTGATTTGTCTTTCCAGGATCCTGGCTTCTCCACTTTCCTTGGCTACCTGGCTTTCTCACCTAAATCCTGCATGGCACACATTAGTCCACTAATATCAACAGAAAAGCAATATTCAGATATCTTGGGATATTCTTCATCATTTTCCTCATCTACTGCATTAATCCTGGGGTTATCAGACTTGTAGTAAGGCTTCGCTCGATATGACTTTCCCGGGGATTCGGATTTCCTGTTCGTCTGGTCATATTTAGGGATATCGACCTTAGAGTTTTTCTTGTCGTCTTCTAGCCTGAGAAACCTCAGAGCTCTGCTTCTTGCCTCGTCTAATGACCTACATGGAGTCATAATGAGATCATCATAGAAAGTGGAGCCTTATTCTAACCCCAACTTAAGAGCTTCCACTGCTGAAGCTGGGTTTAGATTCGGGATTTCCAATGACTCCTTGCTAAACCTGGTAATAAAATCTCTTAAGGATTCCCCAGGATTCTGGGTAACCCTATAAAGATCACCTGTCATTTTCTCAAAAGTTCTACTGCAAGAAAGCTGGTTATTAAAAAGGTTAACTAAATGAGAAAAAGAGTTGATAGTGTTAGGAGGAATACTCAGTAGCCATTTCATGGCTGCTCCGGTCAAGGTGGACCCAAACCCCTTGAAAGACATGCCTCTTTGATTTCCATAGGGATTGGATTGACCTTCATACATTCTCTATATTGTGCGACGTGTTCCTCGGGATCCGTCGAGCCATCATACAACTTCATATTTGGAGTTTGAAATCGTTTTGGGATCTGCACGTCGCTAATCGATGGCACAAACCGGGATATCCTGTGACTATCAGTGGGAATTTCAGCTATGGGACGGATTACGCCGGGAAAATTCGATATCATGTCCTTAAGTTTCTGCATATCTCGGGCTAAGCCCGGACTTATGCCTGCATCCTGCAAAAATCCTTGATTAGCATTAAATGGAATCGTATTGAAAGAGTTACCCTGATTAACATTCTGAGGAGCGGTCTGGGCATTGTAGCTCGTATTTCCAAACATGGTATTCCCAGGATAGGTAAGCAGAGCAGTTGGAGCGTTAGCCTGCATTGGGATAAAGTCTCCCTGGTGCACATCAGAGGATCCAGAGGACTGCTGAGTTTGAGTTAATCCTGAAGATACCACCTGCGGATAAGGACCAGCCTGATGGAACAATCCTGAGGATCCGCACTGTTGGAACAATCCTGAGGATCCAGACTGTTGGAACAATCCTGAGGATCCAGACTGTTGTTACAATCCGGAGGGTCCTCATGGCTGTTACAATCCTGAAGATCCTGCATGTTGAAAAGGCCCAGCAGATGATGAATACGGGTACACTTGAGATCCAGATAAGTGCAATCCCGCAGACCCCAAATGCTGGAAAGATGGGGGGTCCAAAGTTGTACGCCGTGGTTGGCTCTGGATGCATCAATCCTGAGGATCCTGGAGGAGTGAAATCCAGAGATCTCGGGATTAGTGGTGTGAATTCTTCCACCGGCTTCTTGGACTTCTTGAAATCTTCCAGTTCCCTCACGAGCATCTGGTTGGTCTTGTTCTGGCTATCCATCTGTTCCTGTAGCCGCCTGTACAGAGACAGAAGGTCGTTGTTGGACACCATGATGGGATCTTGGTAAGATGGTTTCGATCCCAAGAACACAGGAGTAGAAGTCTTCTTTTGAGCATTGTCAGGCTTCTTCGGGATAACACCAGCAGGAGGAGGAGGCATGGGTGGCCTCCCAGAGGATTCCGAAGCTGCGGTAGAAGAAGAAACAATCTTTGGTTGGGAAGACATTTTGTGGATATTGAGAGTAGGGTTTAGTTTGAGAGTGAATAATGATCGAAGCACCGTTTGCCCTACGGTGGGCGCCAAGTTGTTACGGTCAAAAATTAACGGACTAACTTTTGATCAAATTAGTGCGTGAGGCTAGGTGCTAAATGGTAAAAAGATTGAACACAAGGATATGATCATGAGGGAAAAAACCCTTGAATATAATAGTCTTCGTTTCGGTCAAGAGTTTACAACTTAATCTTTAGTCGAATAGCTTCAGTTAAAGATTATGAGCCTAACTTTTGGTCGAAATACGCGTGATTATTATAAACGCCGGCACAAAAAACCCCCGGATGGTGAAAACTATCACCGTCAATTTTATTAATAACGAAAAATGGTGATTACAAAGGTTGGAGCTGATAAGTGATCGTGAGCTAGTGTTACAGTGATTGCTAGTAAGTTAGACAAGTGAAAGTGTGTTTTCTATCGACATTATCAGCTCTATTTATAATAGGAAAATTACAACTGTTATCCCGAAATATCCGGAAACCCTACACTACTTCTTCAACCAAGCCGTTACTGCCCACGTTTTTAGTTGACGAAGTTCAAATAGCATTCCTTTGTAATCCACATTCTCATAAGCATATTTAACACGTGATCTTATCTGCAAAACAGTTAGATAATATAGGACAATTGAATTAGTCAACGTACCTTCCTCAGAATAGCTGCTCAAGTCAACATCCTTAAGTTAAGCTCAATTCCGAAGATAAAAATCCACACCCAACAATGTTGATTCACCGGATCTAGGACCCATTAGTGGGGAGCAGATCCGTGTTTCTTCATTGGCGGCATCCGTGCTTGTGTTAGAATAGCAACAAATTTTTCCGTCCTCTTTACGATATGAGTCAGTTACCTAAAGGGCCGACGGAGAACCCGGCACAATCTTCACGTGGTCCTAACCCTGAAATACGTGAAGGAACAACGTCGATGTTTGCTTGAATTTCAACTCCTGCCACAAGAACCGATGTCGTCAACCCGGGAGGTTTTTCCTTGGGGGTTCGACAGCTCTGGGATTGTTTGCTCAGCAAGAAGGTGTTACTCCAGTAAACACTGGAAATGTTGTTACACCAGCTACTGATTTGGGGCATGTTGCAGCTCCAAGAGGTTCCGATCTCAGAGATCCAGACCAAACTGTGAGAGATGCTACTCGCACTCACTCAGAATTGGGTCTGGACGAAAGATCTGGTGATTCAGCTCCAAGGAGAGTTAGGCATCATAACTCTGGATCCGGAGGAATCTTATCTCTAGATGAATGGCTCCGCATTCAACAAGAGAGTCTGGTTGCTGAATACGAACATAGGGTACGAAATGAGCGTTTCCATGCTCGTATCCTGACGTACGATGATTCTCCCAAGATGTCAGTTTCTCCACCTATACGAGGAAGTCACATTCAGTATAGCCAACCACAAGAACAAAGCCTAGGTGAGATCCGGAGGTTACGTCCTCGTCCCTGCATAAATATGCTGGTACTATCCTATGAGGACAAACTAGATGGACACGATTCAACCTATCATCCGGACGGTAGCTATTATAGCGGAGATAGCCGTCTCCCTTCATACGGAGGGGCTAGTCACCCGCGATCGGTGGTTCGCCATGTGGAATACTATAGCAGTGCTGAGCATGATTTTCTTAAACCATACCGTCTGGAGTCATTCGCAGAAAAATCAAAGTTCATTCCGGCCATCGCGACATCCCCATTCCCGATAAACGCAAAAATTCCAACATCTGTTGGAACATACAGTGAAATTACGGATCCTAGTGATCATCTGCTGAGATTTGAAGCAGTAGGAGGAGTCAGTGGTTGGACTCTTCCATATTGGTGTCACATGTGCACTGACATTCACGGGGGCAGCGTGAGAGTGGTTTGAGAAGTTACCTTGCGGACACATCAAAAGTTGGTAGGATTTCGTAGCAAAATTCTCTCAACACTTCAGCCAACAAAGAAAGCATACACACGACCCGTCGGATGTAATGGATGTTGAAAGGCGAAATAATGAATCCATCGAGGATTTCATTACTCGTTTTAACAACGAGAGCCTTAACATCGGAGGGGTTAGCGAGGATATGCTGCGGGGGGGGGGGGGGCATTCCGCAAGAATGTCCATAGTGATGCCCTCATCCGCACACTAATTGGAAAAGACGGAATGCCCGAATCCTGGGATGAAATCATGACAGCAGCCAAGTTGTTTGCAAGAACTGAAAAAACACTAGGGTCCAGCACCCAGAAGCAATTACCAAAAGTTGAGTTTCAGACTCCGAGACCAAATAGACAAGCCAAAGAAACGAACTGGTCAAGGCTACAACCGACCACAGAACAACCAAAACAGTTCGATGCAAGATCGTTGATTGGTAACAAGAACAGACGTAATTTTCCAGCATGGTCTTCCAACAAAAGTTGGACTCAGTTGTCACAAACTCATTCAGAGATCCTCACAACTGAAAATTTGTCCTTCCGCAAGCCTCAGCCGTTACCGAGGAAATCATTCCTCGATAGCAAGAAACATTGCACGTACCACAACGATATAGGGCACAACACAAACAAGTGTGTGGCCCTAAGAAATGAAATAGAGGCGACTGTAAAGAACGGGAAGTTAGATCATTTGGTCAAAGGTGTACGACCAGGGCTTGGTAAACCTCTCGCAAAGGATAACCAGGGCCCGGCCAAAAGAAAAATAAAAGATCTAAACGTCCACATGATTTAAGGAGGTAAACACATCAGTGGTAAGAGGAAAGAGTTTGAAGATGAGGAATGGAAGAATGAGCCAGTCATTTTTCCACGCATCAGAGAAGGACCATGCAACAAGAATCCTCTGATAATTACGGCTCTTTTCGGACATTATCGATCGCAGTATGTGTTCTTTGACACTGGTAGTACGTCCGACATTATGTACGAACAATGCTTCGAACAGTTAGAGGAAGATGATAAAGAAAGATTGCGGCTTATTCAAGCACCTGTCTCTAGGTTTGGTGGGGAGATAATGCACCCGCGCGGTGTCATTACTTTCCCCGTCACACTTAGGTTTGGTGAGGAAGTCGAATTTCTAGTTCTACCGGCAACCTCCAAACATGATATTATTCTTGGACGAGAGGCAATCGGACACTTCAACGCCCATCCGTCCACAACTCACGGAGCAGTAGGGGTTCCGACCCGTACTGGTATCGCAATAATTCATGTTAATCGACATTGCTTCACAACCGAAAGTTCGAGGCCAAGCAAAGTTTCAAAGCAAAATCAGAGGACTGAACCAGAGAAATGGGTCCTTAACAAGAAATTTCCCGATCAAACCGTAGTAATTGGTCCAGCTATTTCTGAAATCGTCCGAACCTTCTTGAAGCAATTGCTAACATAAAACATTGACATTTTCGCGTGGCAGCCCGCGGACATGACAGGTGTCCCGCGGAACATTTCAGAACACAAGTTGAAGGTGAATCCACGTGGAAGATGGGCCCAGAACAAACAAAAGCCATGATGAGCAGGTACAAGATCTTTTTCATGCAGGGATTATACGGGAAATCAAGTACTAAACATGGGTGGCCAACCCAGTGATTGTCCCTAAAAGCAATGGAACATGGAGGATGTGTATAGATTATAAAGATCTAAACAAAGCATGTCCGAAAGATTGTTACCCACTTCCGGAGATCGATTTGAAGGTAGACGATGTGGCCCCATTCAAGTTCAAGTGCTTCCTCGATGCCTACAAAGGTTATCACCAGATTCATATGGCAGCTGGTGACGAGGACAAAACAGCGTTCCGCACTGACCAAGGAACATTGTGTTACAGAATGATGCTTCCGGGTTAAAAAATGCGAGCGCCACATACCAAAGACTAATTGATCAAGCGTTCAAAGGCCAAATAAGTCGAAATATATGGACGATTTGGTGATCAAGAGCACCGAAGAGGATCAAATGTTGAGGGACATAGAGGAAACCTTCGAAACATTGAGAAGTATCAACATGAAACTCAATCCAGCAAAGTGTTCCTTTGGGATGGAGGAAGGAAAGTTCCTTGGGGTAATCGTTACAGGCACGGGTTTCAAGGCTAATCCGGATAAGATACAAGCAGTAGCCCGTATGCCATCTCCCGTATCCCTCAAAGAAGTTTAAACACTTAACGGAAGATTAGTAGCATTAAACAGGTTTTTAGCAAACCACGTTGCTAAATTTTACCCGTTCATCTCAACATTGAGGAACTGCCTCAAAAAGTTACAATTCAGATGGACTCCGGAAGCCGAACAAGCATTCCAGGAAGTCAAGAAGTGTTTAATGGAATTACCCACGTTAACTGCTCCTCACGCAGGTGAACCATTGACACTGTATTTGTCGGCGTCTGACATTGCCGTGGGGGCTGTTTTACTGACAGATAGGAAGAACGTTCAAACTCCAATCTATTACGTCAGTAGAACATTGTCAGACCCGGAAACAAGATACTCGATGTTGGAAAAGTTGGTCTTGGCATTGGTATACGCAGCCCGTTGGCTCCACAAATATTTCCATGGTCATCCCATTAATGTCTTAACCGGATATAAACTCAAGAATGTGTTGAGTAAGCCTGAATTGTCCGGGCAACTGGCAAAGTGGGCCATCGAATTGGGTGAACACTCAATCGAGTATAAACCAAGACCGGCAATCAAAGGGCAAGTGCTGGCAGACTTCATCACAGAAGTCCCGCAGCACAAAGAACAAGAATGTTTGATCGAACAACAACCCAAAGCACCTCCGGAACAAGGACAAGTTTGGTCATTGTTCACGGATGGAGCTTCGAGCAGTGAAGGGTCAGGTGCAGGCCTAAGGCTGGTCAAACCTGAAGGGTATGAATCCACATACGCCATCAAGTTGGACTTTAAGAGTACCAACAACGAGGCGGAATATGAAGCCTTCTTGGCAGGCCTGCAGATAGCGAAAAAGCTTGGGGTGAAACATTTGGAAGCACGGGTGGATTCTCAGCTATTTGTGGGACAAATAAATGGAACATATGAAGCTAAAAATGATGTCATGGCTTCTTATTTGTCACAAGCGAGGGTCTTGATTCGCCAATTCCCCTCTTTCAATGCTATTCACATTAAGAGGAGTGAAAACAAATCGGCGGACGCTCTTAGCAAGTTGGCTTCAACGAATTTTGAGTATTTTGCCAAAGACATTCGTGTGGAAGTTCTAGATCATCCATTCGTCCCACAAAACCAACCCCTGGTGATCCAAACAGGCGTTGAATCTTTGATGACGCCCATTAAAGCTTACTTATCCTCCGGAGCACTTCCAGCGGGAAAGGCTGAGGCTCGGAAGATCAAGCACAAAGCTTTGAATTACCAGATGACTGATGGTATCTTATACCGGAGATCATTTCTTGGTCCGTTGTTACGTTGTGTAGATGCGGAAGACGCAAATTACCTCATTCGAGAAATTCACGAAGGCATTTGCGGGCTACATGCGGGACCAAGGATGACAATTGCAAAGATCATGAACGCAGGGTACTATTGGCCCGGCATGCATATGGACGCTGTGCACGAAATCAGAAAGTGTGATTAATGCCAGCGACATGCCCCCAACACCCTACGTCCAAAAAATGAACTGATTCCGGTAACATCTGCTTGGTCGTTCCAAAAGTGGGCTATCGATATTATGGGACCTTTCCCAGAAGCCCCGGGACGAGTCAAATACTTGATAGTGGCCATTGATTACTTCACCAAGTGGGTAGAAGCCAAACCGGTTGCATCAATAACGGCATCCAGTATTATGAAATTCCTTTGGGAATTCATCATTTGCCGGTTTGGTCTCCCGCAGGAATTGGTAAGTGACAACGGGACCCAATTTGCTGACAGCGGACTACAGGAATGGTTGAAAGAACTTCAAGTCGTTCAAACTTTCACATCCGTAGCTCATCCGCAAGCAAACGGTCAGGTCGAAAGGACCAACTGAACTATCAAAGAAGGGATCAAGGCAAGGTTAGGAACTAAAGGAATAGGGTGGGTGGACGAATTGCCCCATGTATTATGGGCCTTCCGCACCCAAAAGAACTCCAGTAACTCGGAGACACCCTTTAGCCTAACCTATGGCACTGAAGCCATGATACCCGCAGAAATTGGGATTCCATCCGCAAGAATTCTGTTAATTGATGATAATGATCACGAACTCAGGATGAATCTCGATTTACTTGAAAAAAGACGAGAGCTAGCATCAATCCGCGAGCACAATTATAAGTGACAGCTTCAGAAATACTATAACTCGCGGGTTCATAAATGCGAGTTCGATGCGGGAGACTTTGTTTTCCGCAACAACGAGGCTTCCGGACAGGAACCTCCGGGCAAGTTAGCCCCGACTTGGGAAGGACCTTATAAAGTCAAACAAGTGCTATCTAAAGGTGCCTACAAGTTAGAAAAATTGGACGGGACTGAGATCCCTCGGACTTGGAACGCTGCACAACTGAAGAAATGCTATATATAGTACACTTATTCGTCCTTTATTTTTTGGCCTGCGTGCCCACATAGTCTAGCAAGTTATGCAATTTCTTTTATTGTAAGAAGGCTTATGCCCAATGTATGAAAAAATCAAGTGAGTTCCACGTTATTTTGATAAGTTGTAATGTTTTATTGATAAAAACGAAGTTCCGGACAGACACTTATAGTATAGTACATAAGACAAAGTGCACCGTAAGGAAACAAGACTTCTTATTAGATAGTCAAATGAGATTACAAGCAAAAGAAATATCTACAACAAAGACATATACATTTATGGAGTGACATCCTCATCATCCGCGGTATTATTGGCTTCACCCTCTTCTTCCTCCTCGTCTAGGTCCAATAGCTCTTTTAATTGATCTATGGCATCCTCCTTGTTCGCAAGTTCCGATATATGATCGGAAAGGGAGAATTTCAGAGTGTAAAAATCCTTCGTTTTCTCAATAAGGATAGAAGCAGTGTCTTTACCAGCCAAGACATACTCCTCCGGAACCCGGCCCTCAGAACCAAACTTGTATCCTTCTCGAAGCCCATCTGTCGGCCTGCTTGCTCGGAAGCGCGGAGGAGTACCGCAACACAGTTCCCAAGATCGTCACTGTTCCGAACGTCAGTGATAACCTGTTAAGTTAAAAAAAATCATGTGTGAGCACATACATATCAGAACTAATTATGTTGACAAAAGACTTGATACCGTGGGAATTGCTGTCGATAGAAGCAACTTCTTATCCGCCTTAGCTCGGATAAAACCCATCTTATGACCAGCACACTCCAAGGCTTGGTCCCGGCTCTTGGCATTAAGGTCGGATAGGCGCTTGTCCTTGGCCGCTGAGTCAGCTTGAAGAGTCTTTATCAGCTTAGCTTGTTCATCGAATTGTTTCTGGAGAACAACCTTAGCTTCCTCAGCGACAAGGCGTTCGGCTTTCTCCGCCTCCTTGGCCCGATGACTATCCCGGGCGTCGGTTAACACTTTAAGAGCTTCCTTCTTAGCATCAAACAAGTTGCGCTCAGTTTCTTCCATCTCCTCGTTCATGGCCAACCAATCACGACGAATCTCTTGATTGGTGGAAACAGTGTTTGCCATATGATAAGAGTTCGAGTCCAAAAGCTCTTGGCGAATGCGGCGACGTTGTCGCTCCCTCTCAGCAGGAGGGAGACTTTCTTAGATATACTCGTGACAGACGTCTGCATCGTTTAACACCGAATTTCGGCGCAAAGACTAGTGAGGGGTATGCGGAGCAGTATCTTCCTCCACTTGAGATGAGGAAGCCTGCCCCCCATAAGTAAATACACTGACCCCACCCTGGTTCCGGAAGAAATGCTCTTGACGGGGTGGAGACGTGCGGAACTGATCAGCCCCACCAACCTCTGTCTCCCTGACAGAAGAAGTGTCCGATAAGTTGATCGGCTCTTGAATAGTGTTTAATGGTGAGGTTGGTGGAGTCGGAAGCTGTGCAGCAGTTGAATCCTTGAGATCTGAAAGTTTCCAAAGCAAAACTTTTTAAACCATCAAAAAGTGACAAGTCCAAAATATAGTCATAACGGTTCGAAACTTACCTTTGGAAATGTCTCGGGCAGATAGCTCTCGGAGATGATCACCCAAGTCAAGGACTTTGGTCTTCTCCTTCTTCTTCTTCTTCTTCTTCTTCTTCTTCTTAGATGCAGCATCGGAAGGTTGTGCTTTCCGCTTGTCAACAGCCTTTGAAGTACCCGCATCCGCAGCCTGAGGTTCGCCCTCTACGAATTGAGGACCACCTTCCTCACCTGTTGACGGATCGGTGATGGCCTTCAAATCTTGCTTGCGGGTCAAACCTACAGTCGAAGGTGAAGGGTTAGTAGCACCAATCGATAACCCCCCTTCACAGAGTGATGACTCTTCGCTGGACGAAAGAAGAACTATCACTCCGCTTGAGGTAACGGCGGTTACAGGGCGGGGTTGAAAAATACCTTCGCATTTTTTGACAAACTCCTCACCTTGGGCATACATTGCCTCGGAGACAATAGGCTCCGGAGTAAGGGTAGTGGAAAAAAGAAAGTTATTCTCCGTGCGGTCCAAGAACAGTACATTATGTTGTGTAATTGGGCGGCGTACCATCATGCCACCCATATTGTCCACAAGAGTCGAAAGGATCGAACCCTCACCTGCAATAAAAGAATGTTAAACAAAATAAACTGGAAACCTGGAAGAAGACAAGTAAAAACTTACTTCCATCAGGATTCTCATAATACGGTTCCAGGGTAGGGAATGGCCACAGACGACTCATCCTAGCGTGCACCATCGCCCCCTCATGAATAGGACGCATGGGTGTCGGAGTCTTGGTCAAAGTAAGGTACCAAGCACGCCCTTCGTATTCAGAAGCTGGGACCTCCGATAATTTGTCCTTTGGCCTCCGATGGGTCATTGCAAATGGGATAACATCTTCCTGGATCCTGAAAATATCGATTTCCAACCATGAATGCTGCGAAGCCATTCGAATCCAATAGATCCTTTGCCGGTGGTGGCAAAAATGTACCAGCCTTCACGATAAGTCATCTTGTATAATACGGCAAACATGTCGACGGAAGGATCATGGTTATGTGCTTGGCAGCAGAACTCGAAGTAGCGAATTCTGAGCATCCCAAAAGGGTGAACTTGGGATAAATGAGTTCCATACGCCGTCAAGACCGATTGCACGAACTTGGTCACGGACAATCAGAAGTTTCCGGTGGTGAAATGGTCCAAGTACACGGCCATCTTCCTAATTGGAGGCGCCGTTGCAATGGCTCCTTTTGACGGACGTTCGGCCTCCCACTCCGAAGGGAAACCATGTACGTTTTTAACATCGTCAAAGTCCTTTTCCTTGATTTCGCACCCGACCCCATTAATAGCAGGGGGATTTTTCTTCTGGGCAACCATTATGTGTAAAATATGGAAATGGATGCAAAAAGGCAAAAGTTCTTTGATATGAGTAAAGGAGAAAATATGTAAGTGATAAGAATGGATTGAAGAGATCAAGGCCTATTTATACTCATCGCAATTAATGCGACCGTCTGACTGACAGAGGAAAGAGAAAATGCGGGCCACAGGATGACTGATACGTCAGGTGGGAGATTCGAAAAAGTGCTTACAGGCTGTCAAACGGGCGCTTTACACGTCTTGTCAACCACCGCATAAAACTCTCTCTCCGCCACGTCACCAATATTATCTATTCAACTTACACAAGTTCAAATTTAAAGAAACATATATCACTAAAGATATTATACACATGAAGTTCTTTTCATTGATATTCAAAATGATGATTACAAAAATATGAAAAACAATTACAAGTTCAGTTCTAGCTATTACACCTATCCTATGGGTTAGGGGCCGAGGTGCCTTCCGGAGCTTTTAGAGAATCATCTTCGGACTCGTCGTCCTCAGATTCATCGTCAATGTAGACTCGCAACTGCTTCACGCCATCTTCAGTCAAGGCGAACTCCGGAAGCATATTTTGTAGCGGAAAGACCAGGTCATCATAATCTTGGACCCGCAGGTCTAACTCCTGCTTCGTGTCAAGCCATGAAGCGGGTGGCTCTCAATAGGTTGTCCGGATTGGGCAAACGCCAACCCTTCAATAAAACCTTCCATTCGGCCAAACGCTTTCGCAGCAGTAGTCAAGTTCACGAAGCAGTCAGTAAGCTCTGTGCTTTTCTTGACATGACGGATGACCTAACAACAAAATCGTAAGGGACATATTAGCACAAAACTCAAAATGCACAGACAAAGCAGCATATGAGGGAATCTTACCGAGTCTAGACCACGGTTGAGGAAATACTGTCTTTCCCGCTCAGCACGCTCCGCTCTATCACGAAGTTCTTGTAACTCGGCGGAGGCACGGTTGCTTGTTTCAGTTTGAGATTGCAAAAGGGAGTCATATGCAGACTACATTTCAACAACAGTCTTATCTTTAAGTTCGGACCGCTCCCCTGCAATCTTAACGCTTCCTCGAGCTCTTGAATCCGGGCGTTTTGACGAGACACCTCGTCCTGTACACTCGCCAATTCGTCCTTTCTCTTTTGAGTTTTAGCTCGGGAAGCTTCAAGAGTGGCATTAGACCATTCACAGGCCTCCTTCCAACTCTTAGCAGTAACAGCACTTCGGTCTTTTTCCAGCTTAAGCGCAGCTTCACCATCGACTTGTTTCCATTTTGTAGCGACCGCTGCTTTTCGCTGCTCTTCAGCTTCTCTCTCCGGAACCTTCACGGCCTCGGAAGCCGCACCCAGCTTCCCACCCATTGTTCGCCACTCCCGCAAGATTTCTTGACTACAGGCTAAGCTGTTAGTCTTAGAAATAGATAAGTCAGTATGTAGATCTTGACGGGAGCGAGTTTGCTGGTATGACATTTCAGCGGGTGGCATACAATGTTCAACAAAACTTATACAGGTCTTGGGGTTAGAAACCCGAGACCCGTTGACGATATCCCAAGGCGGGACAAACAAATCAAAGTCTCCCCCCAACTGGACGTTCCCAAAAACTTGAGAACTCGAAGTTCCGTGGCGAACAGGGGAAGAGGAAGTTTGTTGTGGGGCACCTTGCGAGGAACCTCCCCCAACCTCAGGGGCATACGACCCAAAAAAGAAATCTCCTTCCCCGCCCGATGTGAAAGGAGAGGGAGTCGAATAGAATTGGGAGGTGGACCGCAAAGGAGATTCATTAACCCTGAAGCCCTCAGTGGTAACTTCAGGGTTATCATGTTGAGAACCGGTGATATCCCCACCCTGGAAAAGATAATCCAGGGATCCAGTAGTCACCGGCTGAACGTTTGACCCCTCCACAGTCGTTGCAGCAGAAGGGGTAACAGGTCTATCCGCCTCCCTCTCCGGAGGAGGCGACGGTTGTTTTTCAACTTCCGGCGTTGGCGCAGGTCGCTTACCAACCGCATAACCTTCAGTAATGGACGGATCTGCATAAGAAAATCATAGTCAGAACCCATTATCAAAAAACAACAAAGTGAACAAGTAATTACTCACCGATCACTGTCCCCAGACGCTCCGCAAGACTGGGTGGCGGTAGTTTCCTCGGACGATGAGTCCGGCGTTTATTCGTTTTTAGCCCCTTCCCAGAGCCCGCAGAACTAGTACGCGCGTCACTCGCCTGAGATACGTGGAAGGGCATCTTCCGATAAAGTTCTGCCATTAAATGAGAGACAGATGAAATCTCAGAAGCATCATCTGAGCTTTCCTCCTCAACGATGGTAGAATCGTCACTTAGAATGACGATTTTCCCGTTGGAGGTCAGCGCATTAAGAGGCGGAGGATTCAGGATATACGCACCTGAGTCAAAGATAGTCTCCGAAACGACTGGTTCGGCGCACACTTTGACTGGGAAGAGGAAGTATTTAGCAGTCCATTCGAGGATGGGCGTATCCTTCGCGTCGCGAACAGTCCTACCCACACAGCCCTTACCGTCGTCTAGGGCGTTCCCAAAACCTGAAAGCAAATGAAAACATTAACAATAAAATCCCAAAAAGAGGAAAGGCAGAAAACAAAGTTGTAAGTCCCCCCCGGGGCGTCGCCGATCGATACGAGATCCGCACGAGGTCTAGGAGTGCGGAATCCTCCTAGACTCGTTTATTGGTGTAAAGATGAAGAACACAAACACGTACACGAACAAATACAAGAACGGGATAATCAAATCTGCAGATTCTTATATAATAATCAAAACACGTTACATACCGTAACCAAACAGAAAACACGACTGACCCGAGGTGAGCTCTACCCCGGGTCGTCTCACACGACTCTCCTTGTCTCTTACTCTCTCCAAACAAACTGCTCAAAACACACACTAATTTCTGGATTACTAAACCTAAACAAGACACACGTATATATATATAAAACATTCTCGGGCCTGGGCTTCAGTAGGCGAAGTTGTTATAACTTCTCCTATGGCGAAGTTATTCTAACTTCGCCTATGGCAGAAGTTGTTACAACTTCGCCTACGGCAAAGTTGTTATAACTTCGCCTATGGCGAAGTTGTTCTAACTTCGTACTTCGTTTCCGCTGATCAGAACTGCATAGCGACGGTCACAAAATGCATCAACAGTCTCCCCTTTGACCGTTGCTCTCAATTCTAACAAACACAAAAAATCATCTGTTACATGACATGCACCAACAGTCCCCCTCTTAACTGATGATCTTCTGTTTGCAGTCAACCAGCCGTGTCTGAATCTGTCATGTAGCTTCACAAATCTACCAATCACCCAGCGTCTTCCATATCAGATCTTCCCTTCAGTGTAAGCTTCTCCGACTATAACGATTGAGGTCTTTGAAATGCATGCATCCTCGTGCCAATAGATCATCTCAACCAATCACGTGAGTCCATCTGACTTCACCAACACGTGAAGTTGGGCTTCCTCCACAACTTCACCAACTCGTCGGCATACGATAAGGTTTAATCTTCAACTACTCAACATCAAGTGATCAATTTCATCACAAAACCACCTTGACAGAATCTAACACATGACCATTAATTAATCCGAAGCATCTTCAATCACCAGGGATAACGATCAAGAACATAAACACTTTAGTTCCCGATTAAATCCAACTTGTTCCAGAATTTTCACTCTAATAAATAAGCATCACGTTTCAGGATCCAATTCTCGAACGCCTTGAAAATAACATAAATAATATGCTCTGACCGCAATCCAGTAATGAAAAAAACCTTCAGTTCAATTTGACTTTCTTCAGTTGGTCAACCTCGAACAACAACAATTTCATTGCCCACAAACACCCAAATATGTGTCAATATCTAGTTTCAATCAATATCCCATTCACAAACTCAACTCCATATCCAGAGTTGACACGTATTTGTTCACACGTAAGACCCAGAGATAACAAGTTTCACTCGTTGACGGAACAACATCTCCGGTCTCACAATAATCGTGTACGGCAACTTCACCTGAATCCCATAACTTCGCCTGCGGCGCTGTTCAGCCAAGAACGCATCAGATTCGTGCCAGAAACACCAACACGCCGATCTCGAACCATAGCATAAGAGCCTAAGGCTCTGATACCACATGTAAGTCCCCCCGGGGCGTCGCCGATCGATACGAGATCCGCACGAGGTCTAGGAGTGCGGAATCCTCCTAGACTCGTTTATTGGTGTAAAGATGAAGAACACAAACACGTACACGAACAAATACACGAACAAATACAAGAACGGGATAATCAAATCTACAGATTCTTATATAATAATCAAAACACGTTACATACCGTAACCAAACAGAAAACACGACTGACCCGAGGTGAGCTCTACCTCGGGTCGTCTCACACGACTCTCCTTGTCTCTTACTCTCTCCAAACAAACTGCTCAAAACACACACTAATTTCTGGATTACTAAACCTAAACAAGACACACGTATATATATATAAAACATTCTCGGGCCTGGGCTTCAGTAGGCGAAGTTGTTATAACTTCGCCTATGGCGAAGTTATTCTAACTTCGCCTATGGCAGAAGTTGTTACAACTTCGCCTACGGCGAAGTTGTTATAACTTCGCCTATGGCGAAGTTGTTCTAACTTCGTACTTCGTTTCCGCTGATCAGAATTGCATAGCGACGGTCACAAAATGCACCAACAAAAGTAGTGGAACTCACGGCCATCTAGCTTAATAAAAACATGTTCCATAAAAGGAGAAGGCCACAAGCGGCTCATACTCACCCACACAAGGGTGTCTTTAGGAAGTTCCCGCATCGGTGTAGATGAGAAGTTAACTTGTGGAACCAGTCGCACTTTTCATGAGCAGCAGGAGTAATGTCAATGAGAGCGTCATTGACAGCGCGACGGATCATAGTCTCGGGCACTACGTCCTCAGAGACCCAGAAGAAGTTTTTCTTCCCGTCCATGGAAGTTTCTTCAGTTACATTGCCAATAACTCTATCAGGAAATCTATGGCAAGTAAACCATCCATTCCAGTTTGCCATCTTATAAAAGATAGCAAACCGATCCAGTCGGGGCACTATCTCATGTGCCATATATACGAACTCGAAGTGACGAATTCGCATGACGGCACGGGGGTGAAGTTGAGATACGTGGATTCCATAGGCTTTCACCACGGGTAGAAAAAATTTCGTGATTGGAAGGCGAAGTTCCCATGAACGAAGTAATCAGCATACAACGCCATTTTCCCGGGAGGTGGGAAGCTAGCGATAGAACCGGCAGACGGGAATTCCGCTTCCCACTCCGGCGAAATACCATAAGTCGTAATGAGTTTTTGGTATTCCTCTTGCTCCCAATGGACTTCTATCTCATCAACCTCAGATTGAATAGTTTCCATTACAAATATTTGGATTAATTCAAAAGGAATCGAATGAAAGATTGAAAGATTCAGAAAAAGAAAGCAAGTTAATATGTAGAATTCAAAGGCGATAAAAATTCAAAAAGAAGTTAACTTCCTCTATTTATACCCACCGCAATTAATGCGATGGGATGCGAACAGGGGAGAGAGAAAAAACCGTCCGGTAAATAATCGCCACGTCACGCGGGAAATTCGAAAAAGGGAAAAAGTTGTACAGTAGGGTACAGTGACAGCCGTTATAAACGTCCTGTCACCTGCACACGCGCCTGCGAGTGGTCAACTTGTCCTTTTTCATGATTATCCACAACAACAAAAGATATTTCTCACCAACTTGCAGAGCCAAAAACCCCCAAATCCACATTAAGTCCAGAATTTCACCCGCATAAAATACTTCACATGGAAAAAATACTGGACTGGGGGGGCTTATAGAGGTAGGGTACCAAAAAGACCCAAATACCTCTAAGAAATACCCGCGGGTCAATCAGAAGTCCCTCACAAGGCACCCGCGGGACATATGAACCATCCGCATAATCATCTGAAGAAGAAACACTCTCATAGCACATGCGGAAGCATCCTAGCACCCTTAAGAGTCATCTGCAAGAAGGAATACCCTTCCGCGTAAATAACCACGAGGTAATGCTTCGGGACAGCTATCAATAACCAATTACCTTCGAGAAGATTTGCCAAGATGATTTCTTGGGCAATACGTGATACTTCGGCCAATTAACCAGGGACACCTGGCAAGGTCGTTATAACCATGCACATGGCTAATATTACCTCTCAACCAATATCAGAGGGACACGTGTTTAGGTTGTTATACATGCACATGCAACGTATAAACTGAGCCTATCATATGAGGACACGTGTCCAGGCGGTTATAAGATCATCTTCTTAAAGGACAGCTGGCCCAATCACCTTCCCACACCCTTCGGCTATAAATACCCTCTCGATCATCATGAGGTATTCATTCACTCCCACTGTATTCTCTCAATTTACTTAAGTGCTTATCTTCTACAGAACAGTACTTATTCTCACGCCGGAGGGTGGTTACGGGAAGACCCCCCCTCTTGTCCTTCCCGTAACGAGCTCACGATGTCTCTTTTGCAGGTCTTCGTCACTGGACTTTGGGCAACTAGGTTCATATCGTATCGTGTTAGCAGTTAACCATATCCTACCATGTTGATTCACCGGATCTAGGACCCATTAGTGGGGAGCAGATCCGTGTTTCTTCAGATTCCTTCGTCAAGAACATTAAATCTACCCTTCAAGCCATGGTAGCACTAAGCTTTTGTAACTGCATTCTCTAAAACATGCTTAAAATGAAAATTTGCCAGCTATACAACTAACATACTGTAATTTGGGTCATAACTTGGTTTTAAGTTCAAAGTGAATTTTGGGCTTATTGGGCCAGTTTGGTTTTGGTTGACCCAAAACAATTCGCAAATAGGATATTGGTCGGCCTTAGGCCCAATAAGCTAAGTTTTGGTCATTTTAGTTACTGATGTAAGCTTTATTAACATGTTTAGAGCGTTCACAGCCCGATCTCATCTGTATCTCTATAGTTACACCAAATACATCTACATTTTTCTAATCTGTTCAATCAAATACTCAACGTTTATACCTTTATCATTATAGTTTCTCTGTCCTCAACTCACAACCAATTTCAACAAATATTAAAAAATATTTAAAAAAAACAATATTTTTTCTCTCTTTTTCACTCACAACCACTCTTAAACCTATCATATAAATTTATAAAAACCCCTAATAAAAACTTTGAGGATAGGTTGTGCTTCTGGGGTCAACTGTATCACTTTAATTGGGGTTATTGGACCAACTGGGCTCAGTAAGTTATTTTAAAGCACAAAGCTTAATTTAAATGGCCCGCTAAGTTTGGAAATGATTTTTCTTCACTTGAGCTTATTTTTTGTAAAATGATGTGCTGAACTTTCGGCTAACATGTTTGGGTTCTCCCTTCGTTTAATTTACCATTGTAATTTAAATGATAAAACATTGTAAAAGCTCCAAAAATCATATAGGGCCTTAAATTCATGTAAAATCATTAAAATAAAACAAGGATTAAAATAAAAGTTTTTTTGATCATTGGTCAAGGCTAAAGTTTTTAGCTTTTGTGGGAATTATATATTCGCATGAGTTTATAAAAGTTGGGTTACGTATGCTTGTACTTCTAAAAGTGTATAAACCGATTTGTAAACACAACAGTCACATGTTTTGGGCTTTGGGCTACGATACCCAATCCAATGGGTTGAAAATACTATGTAATAACATAAATAGGAGTGTACACGGATCGAACCGGACGAGAGCATGTACGTATCCGTCCGTTAAGCTTTTGATGAACAAACGGTCAGTTCAAGAACACTTACCGAACAAAAATTTATGTTCGTGTCCGTCGATTAAAAAAATTGAGTTTGTTCGTGTCCGTCCATTAAAAAATTGAGTTTGTCCGTGTCCGTTAATATTGTAAACAGACACTAATGGACAAACAAACATGTGAGCATTAATGGACAACAGATATTATTGGACAAATATAAACGGTTACATATTAATTCCAAAAATAAATATAAACAACTTCACCTACAAATTTGGAATTACACCATATAACATTCAAATATTATATATTAACATAAAGTGAATCATTATAACAGACATCAAACATATGCAGTAATATAAGTTTAATTAATAACACTAGAAATTTCACAATTAAATTACAATACTTGATATATTTAAACACTTACGATACCGGACGAGCGTTACCGGACGTAATCGGACAAATGTTACCGGACGTTCACGAACACTATCAAACGGACTTGGCCATTGTCTGTTAAGCTTACCGAGGGAAATTTTTTATCCATGTCCGGTTCGTTTATTCTTGCCAAACAGACGATCGGACGTCCGGTTCGCTTACAGACCTAAACATAATAATAACTTAAACACGCTTCTAATGGTCCCCACATTGTTCTAGATCCCAAAAATGCCCCCCCCCCCTCCTTGTGACGAGTAAATTCCCTCGGCGGACAAGTAGTATGACAAACTACTCAAGGAGACTATTCGAAGCGAAAACGTCATCCATATCACCAAAATACTCGTAGAGACCATATTTGAAACCAAAAATCAGACTTGACTAAATTAATTCTTTACAAGCACCTAGCCTGTTTAAATAAAATATCATATTTAACTATATTAATTCTTTTCAGATTTACAGAAATCATATATATTTATGACATTTAACAAAAATGAAAAAAAGTCTCAAAAATTATTTGCACAATTTATAATTACTTCTCTTTTTTTGAACGCATTTCCACTAGTCTGATTAATAAGATATAAACTTATTGTCTTTTGGAATTAAAAGAATTTTAATTAAAATATTATTTTTTTAAACAACCAACTAAGTAACGCCGGATGCATCGTACGCGATCCCTATTGGCTAAAGGTAGCCCGAGCCGGCCACGAGTCTGGACAGACGGAGCCCCTAGCGGTCCAACAATTGACGGATTTCTCGGATAAAACCCGACCCCCACACCCGCCAAACGGCACGACAGTGAGGAGCTGATATAACCGGGTGAGATTAGGACTCAAACCCTGGCAAGCCAGGGTCATCCCTCATATCTCCCATATAAATTAGTGATTATAAGGTTTGAACCCCCTACCTTTCACTAGTAAAGTGAGCGTTTTACCATTAAACCACATTCAATTTATAATTAAACTTATTGATACTTTATAGAAGTAATTAAATAATTGGATAAGGTGGAAAAAGTTATATGTTCAGAAAAAAAAAAGTTTAATTGGATCTTTATTCAATACCATATGGGCTAAGTACTTGGTCGAGAGAAATGGAGCCAGGGATGCTCGCGGCCTGCTTAAAAAGGGTTGCGAAACCAAGGAGTAAATAGTGTTGGGAAAAAATACGATTTCACATGGATGTTGGATAGGATCGAGCACGGTTTGGTTTGGTTCGGTTATTGGGTGAAACCCAAATCTAAACCTAAGCTATCGATTATTTTAGAATACCAACCAATCGGTTTTCGGTTATTCGGTTATTCGGTTTTCGGTTATTTTCGGTTCAGTTTAGGTTATTTTCGGTTTTTTTATTGTGAGTAGACATTACAAAAAAATAGAATTCAAAAAAATAGAGTACCTCATACATATTGAATTCAAAATACAAATATATGCATGTGTTATGTGGAACCAAACAAATACAAAGTTGTTTGAGTAGTAGAGTTTAAAATTTAACAACGTTCTTAATAAAAAAACTAAATGTTTCCTGAATCTTTATCCATTGTCTTATTTATCTTCAAAGTTTAGACCAAATCTTGATCATCTTCATAATCTTCATCACCATTAATGATAGATTCTTTTGGTGTTTTGCTTCTGGTCATAACACCTTAAAAAAACACGTAGAAAATATAGGTTCGATTAATCGGTTCGGTTCGTTTTTTTTAACCTAAACCAAAAAATCGGTTTTTCGAAAAACTAAAAAATTAACCGTCGGTTAATGCTTCGGTTCGGTTTTTTTCGATTATTCGGTTTCGATTCGGTTAATTCGGTTTTATGCTCACCCCTAATGTTGGATGCATATATAATTCATAAAATGGTTTGTCAATGTTATACGTCCAATGAGGGTAGATCCACCCCTAGAAATATGCCGATAGCGATGGAACCAAAGCGGCAACAGTTAGGACATGAGGTTGGCGACGGCATTGTTGTATTTTACTGTCATTGTATAATAGTCCAGGAGTCGCATAAATTTGTGATCTATATGTATCCCTCAGTTTCTATCATTATATAAATTATCTATACATAGTAAATGTGACTCTTGGCGGCGGCGTCACAGAGTTTTTTGGAATATTTTAAGTTTCATTGTTGGTATATATTTTTAAAGGCTGGAATCTAAAGTAACAACACTTTTTGATGAAATGGCTAAATTAAGTTGGTTAAAGTTTCTTCTTTCTTTTCATTGACTCAAGTTCAAATCTCCATCACTACATATACTTGTAATTTTTTTCGAAACTTACTTGCATGTTTGGTTTAGTCTTTTTTTCGAAACTTAGGATTTTATTTTTTTAGGTATTTTACAACTTCGGTTATTTTGCAGTTTCAGGATAATTTAGTTAAATCTGCATAAACTTCATGCATGGGAAAAAAAATTCAGAAAATACGGGCATTAGTATTGGTATTATTTTAACTAACAGTAGTGTTCTTTTTTATATTTCCAGTTTAAATGTATGTTGGTTTCATAACAGTAGTTACAAGCTAAACCGATATTGTTTATCATGAAAGACGAAACATAATTCGCCGCGCAACGCGCGAAGGGGAAATTCTAGTTTGTTATCAAACTAGGAATTTACCCGGCGCTTTGCGCCGGGTAGGTTGGTAAAATCTGGATGGTGGTAAAACTCAAGCGTTGTCAGTCTCGAGCGTTGAGATGATAAGCTGGCGCGAATTCAGTCGGTTTTCTTACGATACCGGAACTAAAACAAAAATGGCGGTTGGTCGGTTTCGTTACGGTGGTATTGGAACTAAAACAAAAGGTAGTGACATCGCGAATTTGGTCGGTTTCTTTTTAGTTCGTTACGGTATTAGAACTAAAACAAAAAATAAAAAGAAAATTGGCATCCGGTCGGTTTTCGTTACGTTCGTTATGGTACCAGAACTAAAACAAAAAAACCAAATGGTATCAAAACCCTAGCATTGTCAGTCCCGGCGTTGATACAGTGAATTTACACGAATTCAATCTGTTTCCGTTACGTAAACAAAAATTGACGTTAGGTTAGTTTTCGTTACGTTCGCTATACTACCAATACTTATAAAGAAAAACAAAATGGTACGGACAAGTTTGGTGCCGCCACTTGGTTAGCGGCACCAAACTTATCTTTTATATATATATAATAATGTCATGCCAAGTCTTAATTATATATATAATATATATATATATATATATATACTAGCTTTTGAACCCGTGTATTAGACGAGATTTGTCAAATAATAAAAATAAATTAGATCATTTATTTTAATTGTGAATCTCAAAATACTTATAAATTAATTTAATGTAGATTTAATGAAAAAAAAACAAATGGGTGGTTAACAAAAAGTACTAAAATAGCGGGGTTTTGATGGAAACGCCAAAATATTTTTTAAAAAAAAGTACTAAAGTTGCATAATTGGTCAAAACTTATGTATGAAAATGAAACTTAATTCAAAAATGAATAAAATCTGCACTATGTTATAACCACATGACAAAATGGTTTTGGCCCATGACCCATAAATAGCTAGAATGAATGAGATAAGAGATTAGAAATTAGAAGAAATGTATGCTTGACACCTAAGCTTCAACATTTTCTTTTATTAGTATTGTAAGATATTAAAAAGTAAACTTCCGGCCACACTCAAAAGTTACTATTCATGGTTTAGACCTTGTTATTGGATGTTAGGTGACACGTGCCACAAAACTATAGTTCCGTTTTCTTTCCTTTATAATATTATATAAATAGTATAAACACTGAAGCTTGAGGTACAAGTACCTTACCAGTACTGTTGCCATCTCCGGTAGGGTTTCTGGCAAGATACAAATACGTGCCCAACCACTGTCTCTGTCTTCAGTGTCACACCCCCATCTTAGGCCTGGGCGTGCGACCAACAGTTGGTACCACATTTGTAAATAAATCAGAGTTACGGTTATTTAGCGGAATACTTATAAAATATAAGTATTTAAAATCATAAATATTTACATCACAAAAGATGAGACGAATGTCTCATATAAGTTTATTTGTTTATTGTTTTACAAAACCACCATTTAATTTATAAAACAAAATATCCGAGCCATCGGATTCTTGAGCCCTTCGTCTCTACAAGTGCTATTCCTGATTACCTGCAAAATATTAAAAATACGTCAGCAACGAATGTTGGTGAATATGCTGACGCTAAAAATTTTCTTTACTCAATTACCCCTCGAGACCACGTAAGTCTCAGCCCATCTTGGCTTAGGAATAATTAAGTTAAAACAACATCATTATAAACTCGAGTCTCTACACTAGGTCACCCCAGCAAAACACAGCAACTTTTCGACATACTTAGGTACCATATATATACACATAGTCAATCTCACTCGAACATACTTAGGTCCGGCCCATCGTGGCTGGAGGTCGTGACCAAGCGTGGTGCGATGTGCCCACTGCATTTTACCACATATGTAAGGATCCAGACAAACGTATATTACAGCCTGAGGGCTAGACTTTTACTCTTATTTATAATGGTTTTAGAGACACTTAGTCTCATGTAAAGTTTTTTGTATAATATGTTGACTCGTTTAAAAACAAGTTTGTAAAAATGGGGCGTATTCACCTTTTTTAATTTGGATCAGCTTCAATCACCGTCCGAGGGTCTTTCCCGTTGCTATCTCGCACCTATAGTACGAGTATAACCATTTGTTAGTCGGATATATAATCCGGCTTAATACCTTTAGTCTTGTTTTATAAACGCCACCTCGATTATTTATTCTTTACTTTAAAACCTTTAGTTAAAAAGTAATATTATAAACCTTTAGTTTATTTATAAAACTCTACGTTTCTTCTTCTATAAGAAACGTATTTCTTTTTTTCGTTATTATTTAAGAATACTCATTATTGCTTAAATAATATTTATAGCAAAGAATAATCACACATCTATATATATACATATATATATATATATATTTATATTTCTTTTCTTTTTCTTTCATTTCTTTGTTATATATTTTATTTTATTGATCGAGGTATCGAGTATAACCTCGACTTAAGGTATTAAGCCTTTTATAATATTTTATTATTATTTTATTCAGGCATTATGCCTACCTTTGTCGACTTAACAAACCCTATCCAATTGAGTAGCACTTCGACGCCGCTTTACTTTCTTTATCTCCATGTTCAACTCCTACGCCTTTTCTTTACACGCAAATCGAGACACCAACACTTTTCTTCACACCTTGGCACGCTTTACGAAGCACCAACACTTCTTGAAAGGAAACGTCGGAGCGTCAAGATAGTATCACCTTCTTGAAATGAACGTCGTCGGGTGGTGGCATGAATATCGAGGTATGACACAAAAAATCAAGGAATCGGGGCACGGATTTCAAGGAGGATCAAGGGTCGGGTTTATATATCTTATAGAGATGTTTAGAGAGAGAGAGAGAGGGTATCAGTTTTTGGTGTGCTTTGGGTTTGAACCCGTGGCCTTCTATTTATAGGCAAATTTTGGATCCCGTCGCGATACGTGACGGCCTCCCTAGCAAGCCCGTCGCATGGCGACACACTGTGCACCGTGTGCCACGTGTGTGAAAGACAGGTCATTGCGATACGCGATGACCTTGATTCTAAGGACGTCGCGTATCGCGATTGGCCAAGTAATCAGATTTTTCCTTTTAGACCTTGGAGTTTAGAAATTGGCAGAAATGGTCCCTTGACTTTGGAATCTTGATATTTTTGGCTCGAAATTTTCGTGATGTTACATCCTCCCCACCTTGAAATAAATCTCGTCCTCTAGATTGCTTCATGAGAATAAGTGGGGGTATTTCTTCTTCATTTCCGATTCGAGTTCCCATGTATACTCGGGTCCCCTTCGAGAGTCCCATTTTACTTTTACAATTTTCAAGGTTCGTCTTTTGAGTTTCTTTGTTTTTGCATTTTCTATTTGTATTGGTTTTTCGATGAATTTTAAAGTTTCGTTTATTTCTACATCTTTTAAAGGCATTGCTAAAGATTCGTCGGCTAAACATTTTCGCAGATTTGAGATGTGGAATACATCGTGTATCCCTTGCATTTCCTCGGGCAGTCTCAAACGGTATGCCAGTGTATCAATTCGTTCAAGTACCTCGAAGGGTCCAACGAATAGTGGACTTAGCTTTCCTTTCTTGCCGAAGCGAATGACGCCTTTCCATGGCGAAACTTTCAATAGAACTTTGTCACCAACTTTGAATTTTAACGGCTTTTGACCGATATCAGCGTAACTCTTCTGGCGATCACGTGCCGTCTTAAGTAGTTCTCGGATTTGAAGAACTTTTTCGGTGGTTTCTTGGACTATCTCGGGTCCAGACAATTGATTGTTTCCAGTTTCAGACCAACACACGAGCGATCTACATTTTCGACCATATAACGCCTCGAATGGTGGGGCTTGAATACTTGTGTGATAACTATTGTTATACGAGAATTCCATTAGGGGTAAGTGATCATCCCAACTTCCACCTAAATCTATCACACAAGCGCGGAACATATCTTTCAACGTTTGAATTGTCCTTTCGCTTTGACCATCGGTTTGAGGATGATAGGCCGTGCTAAGGTTTAATTTCGAACCAAGCGCTTGTTGGAAGCTATCCCAGAAATGAGACGTGAAACGGCTGTTTCGATCAGTGATTATAGATAGCGGTACTCCGTGCAAAGCAACGATGTTGTTCACATAAATACGCGCTAATCTATCCATTGAGTACGACTCATTGATAGGTATGAAATGAGCGGATTTGGTTAATCTATCGACGATAACCCAAATAGCATTATGTTGTCGACTCGTCTTTGGGAGTTTGGTTACGAAATCCATGGTTATTAACTCCCACTTCCATACGGGAAGTTCGGGTTGTTGAAGCAGTCCCGAAGGCTTTCTTTCAAACAAGTTAAACATTTCGCCACATGCGAAGCGATGTCCTTTTTCATCCCATTCCACCAGTAGTTAGGTTTGAGATTTTGATACATTCGTCACTACCGGGGTGCATCATGTATTTGGACTTATGGGCTTCATTCATAATCTTTTCACGCAAGTCCCCAACGATGGGTACCCAAATCCGGTTTCCCATTCTAAGGATACCATCGTCACCTTTGACTAACGAGTCAATGGTTCCGTTACGTCTCTCATCGGAGATCTTGTTTTCATTGATTGCTTGAGTTTGAGCGGATTTGATTTGTTCGGTGAGATATATTTGAAGTTCTATTCTTAACGTTCGAAATCTTTTTGGCTTTTCATGCTCCTTACGACTTAAAGCATCGGCCACGACGTTGGCCTTGCCTTCATGGTAAACGATCTCGCAGTCGTAGTCATTAAGAGTTTCCATCCATCGTCGTTGACACATGTTAAGCTTTTTTGCTCGAATATGTGTTTCAAACTTTTTTGATCAGTGTACACGATAAACTTGACTCCATAGAGATAGTGTCTCCATATCTTTAATGCGAAGATTATGGCGCCTAATTCTAGATCGTGAGTTGTGTAGTTCTCTTCATGCACTTTGAGTTGACGAGAGGCATAAGCTATTACTTTCTTGCGTTGCATTAGTACGCATCCCAAACCGGAATGAGACGCGTCACTAAATACTACAAAATCCTTAGTACCTTCTGGCAGGGCCAGTATAGGTGCTTGGGTGAATTTTTGTTTAACTATATCAAATGCCTCTTGTTGTTTGCTCCCCATTCGTACTTGATATTCTTACGCGTCAAAGATGTTAAGGGAACAGCAATTCGGGAAAAGTTTTCAATGAACCTACGGTAGAGGTGCACAAATCGGTTTTTTTAAAAAAACCGGTTCGGTTAATAATCGGACCGGTTAATAACCGGTTTTTGTATGTCAAAACCCTAACCGGTCTAACCGGTTAGGACCGGTTTAGAAACCGGTTAGAACCGGTTAATAAACCGGTTTTTTTATTAACCGGTTTTTTAATAACCGGTTTTTAGGTTAACCGGTTTCTTTTTTTTTTTTTTTTTTTTTTTAAATAACCATTATTTTTTCACAGTATAAACAAACCGGTAACTACAAGGCAAAACGGACTGACCGAAGCCATTCTTTGCTTTCGTTGTTAGGGTTCTTTGCTTGGAAGATTAAAAACACATAACTTTCATTTATAGTTTTTACATTAAAAATACAAACATTAAATCGTTATCGCATATTCGTAACTCAAAAATACAAACATTAAAGAATGCTTAGACACGATTACATGAACAACTTGCTGTTTCTTACTCATTATTTGCCTCCATGTTTGCTGTTTCTTTAACTAATTTTCTTCGCTACCCGATCCCGAGCTATTCCTTAGGTAATCGTCGTACGCGGCTTCTTCATCGGTCATTGGTTGAGTGTGTCCTTGATTGACCTCGTCTTCATACAAGCCCGCCTCATACTCCATTTCCCCCTCGAGTGAGCGTTGATGTTGTGCCCTATCTAAAGAGTCCAAGTAATCCTTGTAGCAAATCGACATCTCTATAGCTGGTGGAGTGAGTCGAGTCCTCCTAATTGATATAACCCTGCCAGAAACAGAAAAAGCAGACTCCGAAGCTACCGTGGAAGCTTGGACCGTTAGTAAATCTTTGGCCATGGCGGCGAGGATCGGAAACTCATCCTCCTTACCTCTCCACCAAGCCAGCAAATCAAGACTTCTAAATTCATCCGGAGTCATGTGTTTCACAAAGTTGGTACCACCATACCTTCCAAGTTCACTGCTTGGGGTGTTTACCTTTTGACGTTTACCGGCGTCTTCCCAAATCATGTAGTACATCCCCATTTCAAGGTCGGTTTGGGATTGGGATTGGGCAACAGCTCTTAACGAGTCATGAATTTGGGAAGACGACCCGTATTTTGTAAGGTAAACATCATACATGTTTGACAAGGTGGTGTTGAAAGCATTCTTTAAAGTTTGGCTATAATAGGGGTTTTGATCGTCGTTTAACTCTAGCTCATCACAAATTTTTTCTATTAAAGCTTCAACACCACCAACATTGATGCAAGGGTTTAACGCAGCAGCACATGTCAAAACAGCGGGTAGTTCTTGAAAATATTTTCTAAATTTTTCTTTCATTTTTACACCCATATCAAAATAAGGTGCACCCCTACAATGAAGTTCACTCAACTTTGTGCACATGACAGCAATTTTTGGTAAAGCAATGGGGCTTGTTGGATAGTAAACCCCGGATAAACTAGTTGTGCAAGATTTAAAAATTTGAAGGACCTCCGTAACGATCTCAATCAATAACCAGTTTCTAGGATCGTACGGTGCACATTTACCCCTACTTGACAAAATTTGATGAAACGCAATTAATGATTCTTTTTGTTGGATGGCTTTCTCAAACATATCACAAGTCGAGTTCCATCTTGTTGGACAATCCCAATTTGCCCCAACCATTGACAATTAGCTTCTACACAAAATTTTTTGTATCTTGAAAATGTTTTATTGTTGCTAAAAACATCTCGTAACATTCTTTTAAAATTGTTTCTTTGCGTTTCAATCACGTTTAACCCATCTTGCACGGCCAAGTTGATAATATGTGCAATGCATCGGCTATGAAAAAACGCTCCATCACAAATAGGTTTATACTTTAATTTTAAATGGCCAACCGCGGCCGTATTGTTGGACGCGTTATCAAACGAAATTGAAAAGATTTTATGTTCAATCTTGTATTGTCGAATGACTTTATCCAAGAGTTTAAAAATATTTCTACCCGTGTGCGGGTAATCAAACAATTGAAACGCAACGGTTCGTTTCATCATTTGCCACGACTCGGGGTCAACCCAATGAGCCGTCACACAAATGTATGAGTCGGGCGAACCATGAGGTACCGACCACACATCCGTTGTTAAGTTTACACCAGTTTGTAAGTTTGAAAAGTATGAAATTAGTTCGGATTTAGCGTTTTTCCATGCTTTAAGACAATCTCTTCTAAGGGTCGAACGACTTACGTGTTGGTAGCGTGGTTGAACATACTTTTGCATCATCTCCGTGAATTGAGGGTTGTCGAAGTGGTTGAAAGGAAGTGTTTGTTGAATCACAAAGTTTGAAAACTTTTGACGTACCGCTTCAAGGTCGTACGTAAACACCGCTACTTGATTCGTCATCTCCGGCTGCGAACTACTTCCCGATTCGTCCTTCAAGGCCTTGCAAAAGGGCCTTTGTACATGCGCTTTTAAAGTGGAGTTTGCATCTTTGCCATAAAACTTCAAACAATGTTTGCATCGAGCTTTTTGGCTACCGTTAGACATTTCGCATAGGTCGAAATGTTGCCAAACATCTTGGTTTCGTTTCGTGGGGATGACCCGAACGACCGTTTCTCCCGTGTTCGAGGCACCCATGTTGACGGATGAAGCAGCACTTTGGGAGGCCATGATAATCGACTACGAAATAAGAGCGTATGGAGTGGTAATGTGGTATAATTGAGCGTGAGATAACAAAATAATCGCGTATGAAATAAACGTTTAGAGCGTTTGGAGTTGTATAATCGAGTGTGATCTAACCAATACCCAACCTAAACTATATATAGATGTTTGTGGGGGTAAAATGGTAAAAAAAAAAAAAAAACGGTCAAAAAAAAAAACGGCCATATAGCCGTTATACCACGGTCAAATACTGGTTTTTAACCGGTTAACCGGTTATGGAGAGACCGGTTAACCGGTTTTACCACAACGGTCAAAAACCGGTTTATAAAAAAACCGGTTAACCGGTTTTTCCATAACCGGTTATTAAAAAAACCGGTTTTTTCATTAACCGGTTTGTTAACCGGTTTTGGATCTAAAACTTGTAACCGAAATACGAACCGGCGGTTTGTAAACCGGTCAAACCGGTTTTTAAAAAACCGGTTTTCGTAAAAACCGGTTTCCGGTTTAAACCGGCAAACCGGTTCCCCAACCGGTTTTTTTGACCATCTCTAACCTACGGTAATTGCCGGCCAAACCTAAGAAACTTCGGATCTCAGTTGGCATTTTTGGAATTTCCCACTTAGAGATGGCTTCAATCTTATCGGGATCGACTTGAATACCGTTGACGTTGATGATGTGACCAAGAAATTTTACCTCGTGCAACCAGAACTCGCATTTTGAGAACTTGGCGTACGACTTCTCGGTTCTAAGAATTTCAAGCAAATTTCGGAGATGGTTCTCATGATCATCCTTAGACTTAGAATAAATTAATATGTCGTCAATGAATACGATCACGAATTTATCCAAGTAAGGCTTACAAATTCGATTCATCATGTCCATGAACGCAACTAGAGCATTAGTAAGTCCAAATGGCATGACCGTGAACTCATAATGTCCATACCTTGTTCGGAATGCAGTTTTCGGGATATCTTCGGATTGAACTTTGAGTTGGTGATAGCCGGAACGAAGATCGATTTTAGAAAAGAAACTAGCACCTTTAAGTTGGTCAAATAGATCATCGATTCGAGGGAGTGTATAACGATTCTTGATTGTGACTTTACTGAGAGCTCGATAATCGATACACATGCGCATTGATCCATCTTTCTTTTTAACGAAAAGTATCGGCGCTCCCCATGGTGATGTACTTGGTCGTATGAAGCCTTTCTCAAGAAGTTCGTCGAGTTGTTTCTTTAGTTCCTTCATCTCGGTTGGTGCTAAACGATATGGTGCCTTGGCGATCGGAGCAATACCAGGAATGAGATCGATCCTAAACTCTACTTCACGATCGGGAGGGATTCCAGGGAGTTCGTCGGGAAAGACATCAACAAAATCGGAAACAATGGGAACGTCTTTGATTTTCTTAGGTTTAGATTCTTTAGTGACGTAGGCCATAATGCTAAGCATCCTTGATTTAAACATTTGTTAGCCCTTATCATGGGGATTGGGCTAACTTGGTTAGCGTCTTTATCCCCTTCAATTGGAATTGTTCGTTTATCAGGGGCTCGAAGTTCAATGGTCTTGCTATTGCAAAGGATACGAGCATGGTTATCGGATAACCAATCCATACCCAATACAATATCAAAACCCGCAAGAGTCATAAGTAGCAATTGAATAGGCAAAATGTAACCGGCTAATAAGATTTTTCCGTTTTCTAGAGCTTCGGAGATTTTAATGATTTCACCACTAGCGGTCTCGACGCTTAGAGTTTTGTTAAGTTTGATTAAAGGTTCGTTTAATAGACAACAAAAGTTATAATCTATAAAACATTTGGCACCCGAATCAAACAAGAATCTAGCATAAGTGTTATTAACTAGGAACGTACCGGTAATGGTTTCCGGCATGTCGGCCGCTTTCTTTGTGTCAAGGACGAAGTGTAACATCCCGAAATTTCCAAGTAATATTAATTATATTACTTAATAATAGAGAGAAAGTTTACTCGGGTTATCAGGAAATAAATAAAAGAATAGGAGTTGGTATGGGTCGGGCTAGTGTCGGGTAATGGACGTTGGTTATGGATTTGGGTTAAATGAGAATGGGATTTCAGGGATATAAATACCCCCAAAACCCTAAAAATATCCTCATTTTACATCTATTTCTTCACACACTCAAAACACACACATTCTAACCGACCAAGATTCGAAGCCGAGACCCGAGATTTTGTTGATAGATCTGAGTTGGTAAGGTAAGAACAAATCCAACAAAGCTAATATTACTGAAAATGGTTAGGATTGGATGGGTTAACCGGACCCGAAACCCAAACTGCCCAAATCGGACCCCTAAAACGTAGATCTTAGGCCGATTTGAAGGTTGGGATTTGTAGGTGCCGATCATACGATTCCGTGGGTACCAAAATAGAGTTATTTGGCTAAGAAACGAAGGATTTATGGGCAAACAGATCTGCAGCGCGATAACTTCGCCTGCAAGATTAAGTTCGCCTGATGAACTTCGCCTTCAAGCGTAACTTCGCCTTCAAGCGTAACTTCGCCTAAGGATAACTTCGCCTGAAGCCAAGTTCGCCTAAGGTTTAACTTCGCCTGAAGCCAAGTTCGCCTAAGGTTTAACTTCGCCTGAAGCCAAGTTCGCCTAAGGTTTAACTTCGCCTGAAGCCAAGTTCGCCTAAGGATTAACTTCGCCTGAAGCTAAGTTCGCCCGAGGGTTAACTTCGCCTGAAGCTAAGTTCGCCCGAGGGTTAACTTCGCCTAAAGCCAAGTTTGATTAGAAAATAAATTATAAAGCGATAAGTTAAAGTAAGCTAATACTAGGCCACCAGATTAGATCAGGCGAGTATTGATACGTGTAACTTGTACAGTCAGCCGAGCTCAGATAGAGAAGGGATTTACATCTATCAGAAAAAGAAGCAGAATTCAGGTGAGTTTCTAGCCCCATTCCTTGTTATGTTTTCGGGGCTGTGTGCATACTTGATGTGTTGTTAATACATTTATCCTAAGTGATAAGTGTATGCCATATGTGATATGTGTGATATGTATGAATGATTGCTTGATGGTACGTGAACGATCTTCGGATATTGCACGTACTGTCAGGTTGTAACGTTATAAATATGGTAAGTATGATATGTATGTTTATGTGTATGAACGTAATAAAGTTAATAAACGAAGGAAATGACGGTTGTATGGTTGTATGGTTACGAAAAGGGTACCGAGCCCTAATAATACTAGAGGTATGATGTATGGTTGTATGGTAACGAAGAGGGAATCGAACCCTACTAATATTCGAAAACAAGGGACCAGACCCTTATAATATCTGTGATGTTAGGGACCAGACCCTTATAATATCTGTGATGTTAGGGACCAGACCCTTATAATATCTGTGATGTTAGGGACCAGACCCTTATAATATCTGTGATGTTAGGGACCAGACCCTTATAATATCTGTGATGTTAGGGACCAGACCCTTACAATATCTGTGAGGATAGGGACCAGACCCTCATAATATCTGTGATGTTAGGGACCAGACCCTTATAATATCTGTGATGTTAGGGACCAGACCCTTATAATATCTGTGATGTTAGGGACCAGACCCTTACAATATCTGTGAGGATAGGGACCAGACCCTCATAATATCTGTGATGTTAGGGACCAGACCCTTATAATATCTGTGATGTTAGGGACCAGACCCTTATAATATCTGTGAGGTTATAGGGCGAAAGGCTCTTTAAAACGTATGATTATGAATGTAAAGAAAGTATGTAAGTAAGAAAGAAAGTATGTAAGTAAGAATGAAGGTATGAGTACTTATGTGTGTATGAAAGAAAGTTATGAGGTTAAGTACGTATGTATGTAATAAGGTATTGTATGGTATTGTATGATTAACTAGAACTCACTCAGCGTAGCTGACTTTTAGTATGCACGCAGGTGAGTAGGATGAGACAGCTGGCTTGAGTGGAGGACACATGGCAGAAGACTAAAGCCTGGCATCTGAAGATCTGATATGTTTTATAAGTTATGTTTTGATTTTGAAAGACAAGAGGAATGTTTTAAGACGTGATTATGAATTGATATGTAATGTTTTATGAAAGTTTTATATTCCGCGTAAAGTTTTTAATTAACTCTGATATTTAGAACTGTGTTTATGAGTAAATCCAACGCTAAAGTAGGGTCACCGGGTTCGGGGCCTTACACGAAGACTCTTGCATTGCCCTTCTTGGGCTCATTCTTCTGACCACTTCCACCCGCACCATCAGTCGCGAGTTTGTTTTTGGGGCATTCAAAGCTAAGATGTCCCATTTCTTTGCAATTGTAACATGTCATCTTTTTCTTCCAACAATCGGCCGTTGCGTGGCTGGTTCTATGACATGATTCACATACCGATGGAGTAAAAAGGCATCGTCCCCTATGGTGTTTCTTACAGACTTTGCATGGAGTAAAAAGGCATCGTCCCCTATGGCTGGTTCTATGACATGATTGCTTGATGGTACGTGAACGATCTTCGGATATTGCACGTACTGTCAGGTTGTAACGTTATAAATATGGTAAGTATGATATGTATGTTTATGTGTATGAACGTAATAAAGTTAATAAACGAAGGAAATGACGGTTGTATGGTTGTATGGTTACGAAAAGGGTACCGAGCCCTAATAATACTCGAGGTATGATGTATGGTTGTATGGTAACGAAGAGGGAATCGAACCCTACTAATATTCGAAAACAAGGGACCAGACCCTTATAATATCTGTGATGTTAGGGACCAGACCCTTATAATATCTGTGATGTTAGGGACCAGACCCTTATAATATCTGTGATGTTAGGGACCAGACCCTTATAATATCTGTGATGTTAGGGACCAGACCCTTATAATATCTGTGATGTTAGGGACCAGACCCTTATAATATCTGTGATGTTAGGGACCAGACCCTTACAATATCTGTGAGGATAGGGACCAGACCCTCATAATATCTGTGATGTTAGGGACCAGACCCTTATAATATCTGTGATGTTAGGGACCAGACCCTTATAATATCTGTGATGTTAGGGACCAGACCCTTACAATATCTGTGAGGATAGGGACCAGACCCTCATAATATCTGTGATGTTAGGGACCAGACCATTATAATATCTGTGATGTTAGGGACCAGACCCTTATAATATCTGTGAGGTTATAGGGCGAAAGGCTCTTTAAAACGTATGATTATGAATGTAAAGAAAGTATGTAAGTAAGAAAGAAAGTATGTAAGTAAGAATGAAGGTATGAGTACTTATGTGTGTATGAAAGAAAGTTATGAGGTTAAGTACGTATGTATGTAATAAGGTATTGTATGGTATTGTATGATTAACTAGAACTCACTCAGCGTAGCTGACTTTTAGTATGCACGCAGGTGAGTAGGATGAGACAGCTGGTTTGAGTGGAGGACACATGGCAGAAGACTAAAGCCTGGCATCTGAAGATCTGATATGTTTTATAAGTTATGTTTTGATTTTGAAAGACAAGAGGAATGTTTTAAGACGTGATTATGAATTGATATGTAATGTTTTATGAAAGTTTTATATTCCGCGTAAAGTTTTTAATTAACTCTGATATTTAGAACTGTGTTTATGAGTAAATCCGACGCTAAAGTAGGGTCACCGGGTTCGGGGCCTTACAAGTTGGTATCAGAGCATAAGTTCGAGAGATTTAAGCATCCTACATGCTTAGACTCGAACATAGAATGAGATTTAAGTAAGAAAAGAAAGAAGATGCCAGTCCAAGAATGCCATGTGTCGCTCAAGCAAGATCAGTAAAGGTAAAGTGTATGATTAAATGATATATGTTAATGAGAAAGAAAAGATATGTGAGCGATAGGGATAGGAATAATTGATTGTTTGATTTGACTAACTGCTTAAGTAGAACCAGCACAAATAGACTCATAAAGGGAAGTGTATAGGACACGGAAAGCAATGTGATCAGCTAGTCACAGCTGGCCACTGTTATTACCTGTTAGCCTTGCTATCCTTGTACTAGATAGTTCGTTGAGTGATGATGTTTGTGTTTTCCCTTAGAATACTAATGGCTGGAGCAAAAAGGTTTGTTGGTAAGGGAGGTCACACTGGACGTCCTCTTGGAATACGCGTTGTCCGAGAACCTTCTGAAGAACTAGTTACTACCACGAAAAAGGATAAAAGTGAAACTTTGCAAGGACCAAGCAGCAATGAAGGGTATCAGCTGGATCCTGTTACTCAATTTGCCATTTCTTACGCTGTAGCTGCTGCAGAGAAGAAATTTCGTACTGACAAGTCTGCCGAAAACCATGCAAGGGCCACTGAGAAGGCAGGAGAAGACGGTAAGAAGGGTGATGATGATAAGGGAGGAGCGAAAGGAACCAATGGATCTGTAGATGTCGTGGAGTACGCGGGGAAAAAGATACCAAAGGTCGCGGGAAGGGAAACATGCAAAGTGTGCGGGAAGATGCACTTAGGAGAATGCAAGGCTGGTCCAAATCAGTGCTACCGATGTGGGAAGAAGGGACACATAACTCGTGATTGCACCGAGGACCAGAAATGTTATAAGTGTGGTAAGTCGGGTCACTTAGCTAGGGATTGTGGGGGAGCAAGAACGGTGGGGGAAAAGAAGGAAAAGAAATGGGCTACCTCTGCTAAGCGGTCTGGCGAGATGGTGACAACAACTGATGAGAGGAAGGCCAAGGTTGGGAACAAGGATGCGTGTAAGACGTGTGGGCGAGTGCACCCGGGGGAATGCAGGATTGGGACAGACAGGTGCTATCGGTGCGGAAAGGGTGGGCATTACTCTCGAGACTGCCCTGATCGTCCAAAGTGCTACAAATGCGGAAAAGCTGACCACATGGCTAGGGATTGCAAGGAATCAGGGGCGGAAGGTGCGAAAGGATAAAGACTTGGGGAAACTGCAGAGAGGAACGCTTGATGAAGGAATAATTGTTCATGCAATGGTGTTATTAAGTTGCTTTTGCTTAAGGACTTGTTGTGTGTTAAGGTTTAAAACTTATGGTTATCAGAGACGTGTAATATATTGAGTAGGTTATGAATGATTATTATGTTATGATGAAATGTTGTTTTAGCTAAAAGTGTTAAAAGTACTAATCGAAGCCCCTGGAGGTATGAGATGAGTTGTGGTACATCGAAGGTCTCATGGACAAGCTACCTTAAATAGCTAAAACACATGACCACCATTCGATGACTGCAAAGTCGGAAGTAAGAGGGATAACTCAGAAAGCGAAGGCGATTCAATAAAGCGTGTAAATATAAGAAGTTTTCCTTTTATAGGAAATAAGTTAGGTTTCGGGGACGAAACCTCTTTAAGGAGGGAAGACTTGTAACATCCCGAAATTTCCAAGTAATATTAATTATATTACTTAATAATAGAGAGAAAGTTTACTCGGGTTATCAGGAAATAAATAAAAGAATAGGAGTTGGTATGGGTCGGGCTAGTGTCGGGTAATGGACGTTGGTTATGGATTTGGGCTAAATGAGAATGGGATTTCAGGGATATAAATACCCCAAAAACCCCAAAAATATCCTCATTTTACATCTATTTCTTCACACACTCAAAACACACACATTCTAACCGACCAAGATTCGAAGCCGAGACCCGAGATTTTGTTGATAGATCTGAGTTGGTAAGGTAAGAACAAATCCAACAAAGCTAATATTACTGAAAATGGTTAGGATTGGATGGGTTAACCGGACCCGAAACCCAAACTGCCCAAATCGGACCCCTAAAACGTCGATCTTAGGCCGATTTGAAGGTTGGGATTTGTAGGCGCCGATCATACGATTCCGTGGGTACCAAAATCGAGTTATTTGGCTAAGAAACGAAGGATTTATGGGCAAACAGATCTGCAGCGCGATAACTTCGCCTGCAAGATTAAGTTCGCCTGATGAACTTCGCCTTCAAGCGTAACTTCGCCTTCAAGCGTAACTTCGCCTAAGGATAACTTCGCCTGAAGCCAAGTTCGCCTAAGGTTTAACTTCGCCTGAAGCCAAGTTCGCCTAAGGTTTAACTTCGCCTGAAGCCAAGCTCGCCTAAGGTTTAACTTCGCCTGAAGCCAAGTTCGCCTAAGGATTAACTTCGCCTGAAGCTAAGTTCGCCCGAGGGTTAACTTCGCCTAAAGCCAAGTTTGATTAGAAAATAAATTATAAAGCGATAAGTTAAAGTAAGCTAATACTAGGCCGCCAGATTAGATCAGGCGAGTATTGATACGTGTAACTTGTACAGTCAGCCGAGCTCAGATAGAGAAGGGATTTACATCTATCAGAAAAAGAAGCAGAATTCAGGTGAGTTTCTAGCCCCATTCCTTGTTATGTTTTCGGGGCTGTGTGCATACTTGATGTGTTGTTAATACATTTATCCTAAGTGATAAGTGTATGCCATATGTGATATGTGTGATATGTATGAATGATTGCTTGATGGTACGTGAACGATCTTCGGATATTGCACGTACTGTCAGGTTGTAACGTTATAAATATGGTAAGTATGATATGTATGTTTATGTGTATGAACGTAATAAAGTTAATAAACGAAGGAAATGACGGTTGTATGGTTGTATGGTTACGAAAAGGGTACCGAGCCCTAATAATACTCGAGGTATGATGTATGGTTGTATGGTAACGAAGAGGGAATCGAACCCTACTAATATTCGAAAACAAGGGACCAGACCCTTATAATATCTGTGATGTTAGGGACCAGACCCTTATAATATCTGTGATGTTAGGGACCAGACCCTTATAATATCTGTGATGTTAGGGACCAGACCCTTATAATATCTGTGATGTTAGGGACCAGACCCTTATAATATCTGTGATGTTAGGGACCAGACCCTTACAATATCTGTGAGGATAGGGACCAGACCCTCATAATATCTGTGATGTTAGGGACCAGACCCTTATAATATCTGTGATGTTAGGGACCAGACCCTTATAATATCTGTGATGTTAGGGACCAGACCCTTACAATATCTGTGAGGATAGGGACCAGACCCTCATAATATCTGTGATGTTAGGGACCAGACCCTTATAATATCTGTGATGTTAGGGACCAGACCCTTATAATATCTGTGAGGTTATAGGGCGAAAGGCTCTTTAAAACGTATGATTATGAATGTAAAGAAAGTATGTAAGTAAGAAAGAAAGTATGTAAGTAAGAATGAAGGTATGAGTACTTATGTGTGTATGAAAGAAAGTTATGAGGTTAAGTACGTATGTATGTAATAAGGTATTGTATGGTATTGTATGATTAACTAGAACTCACTCAGCGTAGCTGACTTTTAGTATGCACGCAGGTGAGTAGGATGAGACAGCTGGCTTGAGTGGAGGACACATGGCAGAAGACTAAAGCCTGGCATCTGAAGATCTGATATGTTTTATAAGTTATGTTTTGATTTTGAAAGACAAGAGGAATGTTTTAAGACGTGATTATGAATTGATATGTAATGTTTTATGAAAGTTTTATATTCCGCGTAAAGTTTTTAATTAACTCTGATATTTAGAACTGTGTTTATGAGTAAATCCAACGCTAAAGTAGGGTCACCGGGTTCGGGGCCTTACACGAAGACTCTTGCATTGCCCTTCTTGGGCTCATTCTTCTGACCACTTCCACCCGCACCATCAGTCGCGAGTTTGTTTTTGGGGCATTCAAAGCTAAGATGTCCCATTTCTTTGCAATTGTAACATGTCATCTTTTTCTTCCAACAATCGGCCGTTGCGTGGCTGGTTCTATGACATGATTCACGTACCGATGGAGTAAAAAGGCATCGTCCCCTATGGTGTTTCTTACAGACTTTGCATTGAGGGATGTTGGGGTTGAAACTAAACTTGCGTTGATTAGTTCCCTTACCTTTGAAACAGCTGCTTCCTCCTTTCTTTGGGTCGTACGTTGTTACGACCTTCTTATCTTCCTCTTTGTTGTGGATCATTCCGCCCATCAAATAACCAGCCAATTCCATCTCGGAGTCGGCGGTTTGTGGCAAATGTGACCTCACCATGTCTCGAATTTCTCGTGGTAATCCCCAAATATAGCGCGTAACTTTGCTGGACTCGGGGTTAACCAGATGGGGAACCAAGCGACAATATTCATGAAATTTGGTGTTGTACTCACGAAGATTTGTTCCAATGACTTTGTGATTCAGAAATTTAGTTTGAATTTGGTCAGTCTCATGCATCGGGCAAAACTTTGCCATTAACATCTCCTTAAACTCTCCCCAAGTTAGATTGTACATCATCTCCCTTCCTTTACTCATGTTCATCGTATTCCACCACTCGAGCGCTTCCCCTTTGAACATAAGGGCAGAATATTAAATCTTCTCTTGGTCGGAACACTTGCTTGTTATGACAATTGTCTCCATCTCTTCAAGCCACCACACGGTTGTGATGGCTCCTTTCTCACCATGAATTTCCTTCGGTCCATAATACTTAAAATCCTTGAACGAACACCCTCCAATCTTCAATTTCTTAAACTCTCGACGAATTCCACCATTGACATTTGACTCATGAACACTTTATTCTAGATGAGATGGTCTAGAACGAGGTTTAGAGATAGATTTGTGAGAAGAGTTAACAGATTGCGATTTTCTAGATTTCCTAGATTGGGATCTAGCCTCGGATTCTTCCCTAACCGCATCTTTGATCAATCTTTGAATTTGATTCATATACTTATCGGGGATTATTTCATCTTGTTTATTTTCTGGCTCTTTTTCTTTCTCTTTTCTTTTGTCGGCTTCTTTTTGAGAAGCCTCATGGTTATTGCTTGATTGAGACATTTTTATCTTTTCTTTTATCTCTAATTTAAAAAATTAGTTTTCTATAAACACAAGTTTATTTATTTCATAACATACATCATAACATGATATACATTTTTATTTATACCACATATTATATATATATATATCATTTACTTTATATATATATATATATAAACCTATCCTTATTACACATATTTCACAAAGATTACACACACATAACTTCTTCATATCCTTCATCACCATCCCTTCAATCTCTCATGAACTTTCTCACCACCTTGGTTAGCTTATTGCATTTCCGAAGAAGCGTCTCTCCTATCTTCTTCTTTTTCCTCCCATCAATAGCTATCTTCTTTCTTAATTCATCTGTCTCATGCAAGGCTCGTTCAAGATTCTCCTCCTGTGACTGGGGATGTCATTTGGATATCCGTAGCGAGGTGGTGGATCACGGTACCCTATCATGACAACGTCGAAATGGTTTTTCGGGTCCGGATATGGTGATGCAGTCACATCGGATTGGTAGTTGAAGAAAGCTTCGGCAGCCTCGTTCTGCTCCCGGATTACATTCGCTTGATCTTCAATTGATGGGATCGTGCCCTGGAACGGTGGGAAGCTTGATGATGCTTTGCCCTTGAGCTCTTGAAGAAATTGTATGTAGGGATCAACCGAACCATAATTTGGGTTTTGATGAGAGTATGGTTCTTCCATCGGTGTCGTTACCTCATTTGGATTATCGGGGTATTCTTCCTCTGGGTCTTCTTCCATTTCCTCTTCTTCCGGGTCCTCTTCCTCCGGCCTTTCTTCCTCTGGGTCCTCTTCCTCCGGGTCCTCTTCTTCCATTATTTTGGCAGTCTCCTTTGATATTGCGGGCATCCGAAAATTCTCGTACGGCATCATCACCCTCATTCTAGGTTTGTGAGATGTCCTTTCTTTGTTGGGGCGGGAGTCAACATCATCCATGGTAGAAGTTCCGGTATGCCACCTTCGCTATCTGAGTGACATTGCATCCAGTCGGATGAGGGAGATCTTGGTTCCTCCTTGATTGGTCGGTTGGAGAGGAAAGCGTATGAAGGGTGAGGATTCGGTGGTAGGTATGTCGGAATACTAGATGGGTAATATGGTGGGACCTTGTATGGCTGGTAGGTAGGAACCTCGGAAGGATGATATGTGGGGATTTCGGATGGTTGATACATGGGTAAGCTTGTCGGGTGGTAGCTTGAGTGTCTTGGTGCTTGATATACATAGTTTAAGTTACTATTAGGAAGGTTGATTGGGTTTTGCTCAGTGTCGGGATAGTGCAATGGTTTGGTTTGCTCATGCTCCACGTCGGAATTGAAAAATGCCTCATAGTAATCCTTGCTCATGTTGTCTTTTGGAAGTTTGTAGTATTTTCTGCCTCTCCTTACTTCGTTTTCATAATAATTCATTAATTTCTCGAAAGACATCTTTGAGAGATGGTTTAGAATGTGGAGAGGGAAAGAAAAGGTTACCAACCAATCTTATCCCTATTCAAATAACCAAGTAATTGAAAAATATTTTTCCTATGCGTGGATCGAAGCTTAGGTATTATTTTATAATACCTAATTCGCTAAGATCGATGGCTCTGATACCAACCTGTCACACCCCCATCTTAGACCTGAGCGTGCGACCAATAGTTGGTACCATATTTGTAAATAAATCAGAGTTATGGTTATTTAGCGGAAGACTTATAAAATATTAGGATTTAAAATCATAAATATACATCACAAAAGATGAGACGAATGTCTCATATAAATTTAATTGTTTATAATTATACAAAACCACCATTTAATTTATAAAAAAAATATCCGAGCCATCGGATTCTTGAGCCCTTCGTCTCTACAAGCGTTATTCCTGATTACCTGCAAAATATTAAAAATACGCCAACAACGAATGCTGGTGAATATGCTGACGCTAAAATATTTTCTTTACTCAATTACCCCTCGAGACCACGTAAGTCTCGGCCCATCTTGGCTTAGGAATAATTAAGTTAAAACAACATCATTATAAACTCGAGTCTCTACACTAGGTCACCCCAGCAAAAACCCGCAACGTTTCAACATACTTAGGTACCATATATATATACACATAGTCAGTCTCACTCGAACATACTTAGTCCGGCCCATCGTGGCTGGAGGTCGTGACCAAGCATGGTGCGATGTGCCCACCACATTTTACCACATATGTAAGGATCCAGACAAACGTATATTACAGCCTGAGGGCTAGGATTTTACTCTTATTTATAATGTGTTTAGAGACACTTAGTCTCATGTAAAGTTTTTCATATAATATGTTGACTCGTTTAAAAACAAGTTTGTAAAAATGGGGCGTATTCACCTTTTTAATTTGGATCGCCTTCAATCACCGTCCGAGGGTCTTTCCCGTTTCTATCTCGCACCTATAGTACGAGTATAACCATTTGTTAGTCGGATATATAATCCGGCTTAAGACCTTTAGTCTTGTTTTATAAACGCCACCTCGATTATTTATTTTTTACTTTAAAACCTTTAGTTAAAAAGTAATATTACAAACCTTTAGTTTATTTATAAAACTCTACGTTTCTTATAGAAAACGTATTTCTTTCTTTTCGTTATTATTTAAGAATACTCATTATTGCTTAAATAATATTTATAACAATGAATAATCACACATTTATATATATACATATATATATATATATATATTTATATTTCTTTTCTTTTTCTTTTTCTTTCTTTTCTTTGTTATATATTTTCTTTTATTGATCGAGGTATCGAGTATAACCTCGACTTAAGGTATTAAGCCTTTTATAATATTTTATTATTATTTTATTCGGGCATTATGCCTACCTTTGTCGAATTAACAAACCCTACCCAACTGAGCAGCACTTCGACGCCGCTTTACTTTATTTATCTCATTGTTCAACTCCTACGCCTTTTCTTTATATGCAAATCGAGACACCGACACTTTTCTTCACACCTTGGCACGCTTTACGAGATACCAACACTTCTTGAAAGGAAACGTCGGAGCGTCAAGATAGTATCACCTTCTTGAAATGAACGTCGTCGGGTGGTGGCACAAATATCGAGGTATGGCACGGAAATCGAGGAATCGGGGCACAGATTTCGAGGTGGATCGAGGGTCGGGTTTATATATCTTATAGAGATGTTTAGAGAGATAGAGATAGGATATCAGTTTTGGTGTGCTTTGGGTTTGAACCCGTGGCTTTCTATTTATAGGCAAATTTTGGAGCCCGTCCCTTGCAAGCCCGTCGCGTATCGCGACGTAGGCTGCCTGAGTCACCACGTAGACCTGCCATGTTGCGTCACGTGGCAGGCGTTGTGCCGCGTGGCGGCAAGTGGCGGACGTGTTGCCACGTGGTGACTAGGGATGAGCAAAATCGGGACCGGTACCGATTGGTACCGGTACCGAATTCGGTACCAAAGTTTTAAATTTCGGGATCGGTATGGTACCGGTACGGTACCGGTATTTCCCGATTTTTTACCTCCGGTACCGGTATAATCCCGGTACCGGTACCGTACCGGTACCGAACCGAATATTTCGGTACCGGTACCGGTACCGGTATCAAGAATTAGGGATTTTCGGATCGGGATTTTCGGGATCGGGACCGGTCGGTACCGGTCCGGTACCATGCTCATCCCTAGTGGTGACACGTGGCGACACACTGTGCCACCGTCTGCCACGTGTCACACGGTGTCAGACAGGTCATCGCGTATGATTCTAAGGCCATCGCGTATCGCGATCGGCCAAGGAATCAGATTTTTCCTTTTAGACCTTGGAGTTTGGAAATTGGCAGAAATGGTCCCTTGACTTTGGAATCTTGACATTTTTGGCTCGAAATTTTCGTGATGTTATATTCAGTAACGCCCGAAATTTTCACTAACCACCACACATGACAGCGGAAGCAATTACAAGTGGAAGAGACTGGAAAGACGGAAACGACGTATATAAATGGTCGTGTGGTTGACAAACAGATAAAGCACCTGAATCTCGGGTAGCGCCACACCACCTGAAGACACCGACTACGAGCAGAAACAACTACAAATAGTCAAATACATTACCGCCGCTGAAGGGAGACAATCCCCGTATCCAGTACCGTCGCATCACGATAACTGGAAACAACAAAAAAATTGGTGGAGGTCGCTGCAGGGAATCAAATCGGCACACGTTGGTATTTTGGTGGACAGAAAAAGAAGAGTTTAGAGCTTTACGTGGCTGTTGAAAAGATTAGGTGGTGGTGCTGTAGATATATGATGTTAGAAACACATCATATACAGTACAGATATCCCACAGTTCGTGTGTCTTTCTAGTACATAAATAAAGTACAAATTGTGTTTACATATAACAATTCTATCTAATTAGTTTAAGTGTATGGCATATGCATGTTCATTATCTGCACGTCCTTCTTGCACGTTAAGTTATCGATCGTCTTGTGTTGATGAGTTCTCTATAAACACGTTGAATTGATAATCCGGGCACGACTCCTATAAATATTTGTGCAAAAAAACACTATACACTTAAAATCATGTAGCACGATCCATGCCATAAACAAGTTGGTGAGTTGTAAACAGGTTGTATAAGTTTCTGTTTTAATGATACTTGCACTCTAGTGAACTTATAGAATAGATATAAGTTTCTGTTTTAATGATAAACCGAAGCCTATACAAATAGAATATATATATATATATATATATATATATATATATATATATATATATATATAAGCCTGGTGTAGCAAACTGTCCACTTTTCGAGAGTGATGGCATGTGTCCGATGTAAAACTTTTTTCCAAGAGGAGAAAAGCTTCGAAGAATTTATGATATTCACCACGTCACAATTTATAACAAACTTGTAACAGTTGACATAAGTTTATCTTCAAATTGGTGTTTATATACCACCAGAATTACAATTTGAGGATGTTTGTAGCTTTCGACATTTATACATATCCTTTGTTGTCCCTTTCTAAACCAAGCTCAAATTTCACATATAATAATAATTCACACTAACTCGGTACATGAAATTAAGCAAACCATTGTCATTATAATAAATAAACTGTGATATTTTCAATGAAGTTGATTGGGTGAAAAGGAACTAAATTACATCATTTCGCTTGTATGCATGAATAACGAACCAAACATCCTGAGAAATAACAGAGCCCAGTCTTTCAATAACCTGCATATGCTCATCTAGCAACAAGGTCATGGTTTGAGTCAAGAGAAAACCATCACTTAACCCGACGCAAAACACCATCACTTGACAAGATTTCCCTGCACACATTGCATCTAATAAGTGTAATTTACTGAGGCAGTATTGGCGTAAAGTATCGGTTCTATCCATGTTTCTTAACTTGCGAAACGCACAGTTCAATCTGTCTGGCCCGTTCACGGCTAACGCCCATTGCATACCCGATCTCTTGCAATGTTCGCGTTTTACAATCTTCTAGCCCGAACCACCACCTGATCACCTTTTGTTTTTTTCATTTAATGTATTCAACTCCTTATCAAAATCCTCAGACATTTTTTGGTTCATTAATATCTCCTCTGGTGCAATAAGGTCCTAAAAACCAATATGTCAGATTATTTTTAAAAATCAATAAGCCCGTTATAAAAAAAAACAAGATAAGGACAAACGGTGAGCCTGGTGTTGTTATCGAACCCTACAGGAACATCAACTCATCTGGCGGGTTTCGGAGCGTGTTCAGCAGATTGAATCCGTTTAATTGAAAGGCCCATTTCAACTACGATTTCTGCATGGGTCGGCTGTCTTCCTAGCTGCTTATCCAATAAGTGGTTCGCCTCGTATGATAAAATAATATAATAATATGTAGATGACAAGTAACAAAGAAACATGCTTGATTAAAATTAATATTATATTCATATTATAAAATCCATTACAAGCCTAGCAGTCATGTTGAGTCATGTAAACATCAACAAAAGTGACTCATCCTCACACTCTAAGAGAGAGAGGGAGTTCTTCCGCCATTGTAGACGCAGGAGGAGAGGAGTGGTCAGAACTGTGTGTGTTAAAAAGTGGAGGAATAGGAATGAGTGTAGTGTAAATGAAAGAGAGGCTGTAAAAAAGGAGATGCGAGGTAAAACCCTAACAGCCCACTAAACATGACAGGAGGTAAAACCCTAAAAGCCCACTAAACATGACCGGCCCAAACTCGTCTCGCATTATTATTATTATTATTATTATTATTATTATTATTATTATTATCTATATCTATACTATATATAATTCACCAAATAAGGGCAAATTAAGACACAAATTTTTAAATAATTTACAACACTTAAAACATGAGGTACATGTGTTATAAGGGTAAACTTGTTTTTTAAACACAAATCCATTCAATTTACAAGTTTGGTCCCTCATCTTTAACCATATTATGTTTTTAATTTAAGTTGTAAACTAACTTCTCACCCATGATTTTTAAACGACTATAGCCTTTTCAAACGTTAATATTTTTATAAAAAAATTACATCATAAAAACGAGCATTTTATTCTTTTTAATTTGGATATGATATTGTTATAATTTTTTTCATTTTAAATAAATTAATATGTTACGTAGGAGTGTTCAGTGTCGGTTTTGATGGTTTTTAAGTTAAACTCGTGAGTTCAACTTTTAATACTGATTTTTTTGTCGTCCAAAACCAAACTCAACCATTGAAAGTTGAAACCAAATCGATACTAGCGGCCCGGTTCCAGTTTGGTTTCACAGTTTAAACTTTAATAATAAATTTAGTTTAAAATAATTGTTAATTTAAATGTACCATCAGTTTTAACTAACACCAACATAATATGATACTTGAGAGGATCATAAATAAAAAATGATAATTTTAGCCACATAAATGGTAAATATTAATGGAAGATCTATGACGTGAAATAATAACAAAGATTACAAAATGAATCATACTGCAATTAGGTTAATTTGAAATTGTATAGTCAAGTTATTTGTAATAAAAAGATCATGTTCAATTAAATTTTAACTATATCTAATATATATTACAAAACATATATAATAATTAATAATAAAAAACATTAAAATGCATTCAACATTTACAGTCTGGTCTGGTTTCTTATGGCCGGTTGTCAGTATAAACCGCGAACTAACTGTTCACTACGTTTTGAAAATTTTGAAACCGACCAACAAACCGAAAGTAAAAAAAGATAAAGAAAAAAGAAGTCAAACCAATGACCGGTTTAAACGATTTAAAGGTTTTAACCGAACCATAAACACTTATATTTGTTACGTGATTAACAGGTTCAAACACCCGCTGCATCGCGCGGGCACCCGTCTAGTTATATACTATAGATTAATATGTAAATGTCGGTGCCACAATTGAGTTTTTTACCTTTTAGGATCAAGTGTGAGACATTTTATAGAGTTAATTTCATTAATTAAACCAAGTTGGAGGTTTGGCCTGATGGCTTTACCTATCTGTGCTAACTCCTGCATTTCTTTGGTGGCCGAGTTCGACACCCCTTTGTATCATCAACTTTCAATTTTCTTGTGAATTTCTTTCAAGTGTTTAGTTGTTATATTAATGTGTTTTTTTTTCTTTTTTTCTTCCCTCTTAATTGAGTCCTTGGCTACAAGTTTTTTTTATGTGTTGTTTGATTGTGTGCTATCTTTAAGTAGAGGTGCACAAATCGGTTTTTTTAAAAAAACCGATTCGGTTATTAACCGGACCGGTTTTTTTTTGGCCCGGAAAAAAACCGGTTCGGTTAATAACCGGACCGGTTAATAACCGGTTTTTGTATGTCAAAACCCTAACCGGTCTAACCGGTTAGGACCGGTTTAGAAACCGGTTAGAACCGGTTAATAAACCGGTTTTTTTATTAACCGGTTTTTTAATAACCGGTTTTTAGGTTAACCGGTTTTTTTTTTTTTTTTTTTTTTTTTAAATAACCATTATTTTTTCACAGTATAAACAAACCGGTAACTACAAGGCAAACCGGTAACTACAAGGCAAAACGGACTGACCGAAGCCATTCTTTGCTTTCGTTGTTAAGGTTCTTTGCTTGGAAGATTAAAAACACATAACTTTCATTTATAATTTTTACATTAAAAATACAAACATTAAATCGTTATCGCATATTCGTAACTCAAAAATACAAACATTAAAGAATGCTTAGACACGATTACATGAACAACTTGCTGTTTCTTACTCATTATTTGCCTCCATGTTTGCTGTTTCTTTAACTAATTTTCTTCGCTACCCGATCCCGAGCTATTCCTTAGGTAATCGTCGTACGCGGCTTCTTCATCGGTCATTGGTTGAGTGTGTCCTTGATTGACCTCGTCTTCATACAAGCCCGCCTCATACTCCATTTCCCCCTCGAGTGAGCGTTGATGTTGTGCCCTATCTAAAGAGTCCAAGTAATCCTTGTAGCAAATCGACATCTCTATAGCTGGTGGAGTGAGTCGAGTCCTCCTAATCGATATAACCCTGCCAGAAACAGAAAAAGCAGACTCCGAAGCTACCGTGGAAGCTTGGACCGTTAGTAAATCTTTGGCCATGGCGGCGAAGATCGGAAACTCATCCTCCTTACCTCTCCACCAAGCCAGCAAATCAAGACTTCTAAATTCATCCGGAGTCATGTGTTTCACAAAGTTGGTACCACCATACCTTCCAAGTTCACTGCTTGGGGTGTTTACCTTTTGACGTTTACCGGCGTCTTCCCAAATCATGTAGTACATCCCCATTTCAAGGTCGGTTTGGGATTGGGATTGGGCAACAGCTCTTAACGAGTCATGAATTTGGGAAGACGACCCGTATTTTGTAAGGTAAACATCATACATGTTTGACAAGGTGGTGTTGAAAGCATTCTTTAAAGTTTGGCTATAATAGGGGTTTTGATCGTCGTTTAACTCTAGCTCATCACAAATTTTTTCTATTAAAGCTTCAACACCACCAACATTGATGCAAGGGTTTAACGCAGCAGCACATGTCAAAACAGCGGGTAGTTCTTGAAAATATTTTCTAAATTTTTCTTTCATTTTTACACCCATATCAAAATAAGGTGCACCCCTACAATGAAGTTCACTCAACTTTGTGCACATGACAGCAATTTTTGGTAAAGCAATGGGGCTTGTTGGATAGTAAACCCCGGATAAACTAGTTGTGCAAGATTTAAAAATTTGAAGGACCTCCGTAACGATCTCAATCAATAACCAGTTTCTAGGATCGTACGGTGCACATTTACCCCTACTTGAAAAAATTTGATGAAACGCAATTAATGATTCTTTTTGTTGGATGGCTTTCTCAAACATATCACAAGTCGAGTTCCATCTTGTTGGACAATCCCAATTTGGCCCCAACCATTGACAATTAGCTTCTACACAAAATTTTTTGTATCTTGAAAATGTTTTATTGTTGCTAAAAACATCTCGTAACATTCTTTTAAAATTGTTTCTTTGCGTTTCGATCACGTTTAACCCATCTTGCACGGCCAAGTTGATAATATGTGCAATGCATCGGCTATGAAAAAACGCTCCATCACAAATAGGTTTATACTTTAATTTTAAATGGCCAACCGCGGCCGTATTGTTGGACGCGTTATCAAACGAAATTGAAAAGATTTTATGTTCAATCTTGTATTGTCGAATGACTTTATCCAAGAGTTTAAAAATATTTCTACCCGTGTGCGGGTAATCAAACAATTGAAACGCAACGGTTCGTTTCATCATTTGCCACGACTCGGGGTCAACCAATGAGCCGTCACACAAATGTATGAGTTGGGCGAACCATGAGGTACCGACCACACATCCGTTGTTAAGTTTACACCAGTTTGTAAGTTTGAAAAGTATGAAATTAGTTCGGATTTAGCGTTTTTCCATGCTTTAAGACAATCTCTTCTAAGGGTCGAACGACTTACGTGTTGGTAGCGTGGTTGAACATACTTTTGCATCATCTCCGTGAATTGAGGGTTGTCGAAGTGGTTGAAAGGAAGTGTTTGTTGAATCACAAAGTTTGAAAACTTTTGACGTACCGCTTCAAGGTCGTACGTAAACACCGCTCCTTGATTCGTCATCTCCGGCTGCGAACTACTTCCCGATTCGTCCTTCAAGGCCTTGCAAAAGGGCCTTTGTACATGCGCTTTTAAAGTGGAGTTTGCATCTTTGCCATAAAACTTCAAACAATGTTTGCATCGAGCTTTTTGGCTACCGTTAGACATTTCGCATAGGTCGAAATGTTGCCAAACATCTTGGTTTCGTTTCGTGGGGATGACCCGAACGACCGTTTCTCCCGTGTTCGAGGCACCCATGTTGACGGATGAAGCAGCACTTTGGGAGGCCATGATAATCGACTACGAAATAAGAGCGTATGGAGTGGTAATGTGGTATAATTGAGCGTGAGATAACAAAATAATCGCGTATGAAATAAACGTTTAGAGCGTTTGGAGTTGTATAATCGAGTGTGATCTAACCAATACCCAACCTAAACTATATATAGATGTTTGTGGGGGTAAAATGGTAAAAAAAAAAAACGGTCAAAAAAAAAACGGCCATATAGCCGTTATACAACGGTCAAAAACCGGTTTTTAACCGGTTAACCGGTTATGGAGAAACCGGTTAACCGGTTTTTCCACAACGGTCAAAAACCGGTTTATAAAAAAACCGGTTAACCGGTTTTTCCATAACCGGTTATTAAAAAAAACCGGTTTTTTCATTAACCGGTTTGTTAACCGGTTTTGGCTCTAAAACTTGTAACCGAAATACGAACCGGCGGTTTGTAAACCGGTCAAACCGGTTTTTAAAAAACCGGTTTTCGTAAAAACCGGTTTCCGGTTTAAACCGGCAAACCGGTTCCCCAACCGGTTTTTTTGACCATCTCTATCTTTAAGTATTGTTTCATTGTTATATTAATGATTATTTTTTTAATCGGGTCCCTTGACTACAAGTTTTTTTTAGTTATTCTTTTTATGTGTTTGATTATCTATTTATGTATAAAAGTATGTTTTTTATTTTGTTTAAAATATGTTTTGGTATTTTGTTTGGAATATAATAATTGTTCTTAGGTTTAGTTCCATATCTGTTTGATACCGAACGAATTCATGCCAACTAGCCGACACAACGGCCGTGTTTTTCCTAAATATGTTAACTTGATGAAATTAGTTTTTTGATTTATTTTTGGTACCGTAACAAACGTTGCCGATACCACCCGATTTCGGGTCAATTTGCCACTGCAATGCCCTTCTTTTATCGACCGAATAAACGCCATTTTAAATATGTTATTTTTTGTATCAAATGTTATACGAGTTTCAATATTATTTTGGGCGTCTATTAGTTTTTTAAGGACGTAATGCATACACCGGCACAAACCTAATCGATGGCAACCAAATTCGGGTCACTTTGATTGTAAGTTGTATGTGTCTGCATACTCTTTTAGGCGTTTAGAAACTTAATTTTTATTTAGTCCTAGCGTCGTAACAAACTTAACCGATACCAACTGAATTCGTGTCCCGCCGCCGCAACGCGGGGGTTTATTACCTAGTTATGATTATTATTATTATTATTATTATTATTATTATTATTATTATTCATTTTAAACCATATTTTGTAGTTGCAATAATATCCAACTAAAGAAATACAAAAAAATACATAACTAAAAATTAAAAAAATACACAACTAAAAAAAACTAATATCCATAATATTCGCGCATTTTTTCAATTCGTTGTCGTTGCAATAATGCGGCCTCTTCGTGTAACCCGGCCGCTTTGAGGGATTCGTATTCTTCACTCATTTCCCGCAATTTCAACATAGCGACAATCTTTTCGTGTTGTTTGTTGCTTTCTCTCATGGTCTCGTTGAGTTCCACGACACACTTTTTGTGTTTTTTGATGATTTCTCTCTGGGTAGCTGTGAGTTCCACGGAATTCGGTTGGTTCGGGTTGTTTGTAGGATTCATTTTGTTAGATTTTTTGAAGAAGGTGTATGTTTATATAGATGTGAAATGGAGAAAAAGATATGAGATGAATATGAAATGGATATGAAATGAAGAAGAAGGTTTATGTTTATATAGATTTATAAATATATTGTTTTAATTATTATTATTTTTTATTGTTGACCCTTGTCAAACGGTCAAATTAATAAAATATTATTATTTTCTCACAAGTTAGGCGACAATAGCAATCCACCCCCGTCCCTTTTCGCCCAAAAATCGCCAGGGGGGGGGGGTGTTCTAGCCCCTTCGCGTCCAAAAGTCGCCCAAACTCACGCCCACTACATACAGCCTTAATATGGTAGTCACTTTGTGCAAGGGTGGTAATAGTGTTTTTACCTGTTATGTTTCTTACATTTTTGGTGCATGTTTATTTTAATATATCAAGGTACATACATGCATGCCTCGTTTGTATTCAGAGAAAAGGAAAGGGTCACAAGTTGGGAGGGTTGGGTAAGAATGGTATTGCTTGTATATAATTTCTCATTGTTGACTTTTCTCAATCCAAATTTAGAATAATACTCTTTTATAGTCCCTTTCATCCTAGGATAAAGTTAGCTCCCTCTTTTTTCACACTAATCACTAAGTCGTGAAAGTCTTGAATTTGGTTAATGCATGTGCTCATGCACTTTGGTTAGCTTGCATGCAACACCTAGGAACCAGTTTCTTTTACTTGATGGTAGACTAGACTTAACTAGTTTAAATACTCAACTAGTTTAAATTTAGCATGATTAAGACTTTATTTAAATACTTGATGGTGCACCTAGGAACCAGTTTCTTTATTTAAGCTATATACTCAACTTGTTTAAATTTAGCATGATTAAGACTTAACTTAGTGTTCACCAATCGTCATGTCGGGTATTTGTGCGTGCGGCGCTGTAATTCCTATAATTACCTAACGTGTACGATATACGTGATTGAAATTTCATAGACTTTTGAAGATTTTGTTAGTGATTTTAGTGTCACTTGCTATTTTATGTAACTGGAATAAACACGAGTGTCAATGAGAATTTAAATTATGATCTGATGCAACCGGATTTGTGCGGAGTGCACACTTGTATGTAAGACTAATTTAAATTCTATCACTAACATATTAAATGCTCTATAATATATTGATTTCAATTAATATATATGATTTTGATTTAAGGTAATATAGATATATTAATTAATATTAATCTAATAAAACCATATTGTTATTATATTTCTTATAGATTCCTTTGGAAACGTGGTTTTATTTTTTTGAAATACATAATTATTTGGATAAGGATAACTACTTCTGGTAGTTATCAAAAACAAAGAAAACCGTTTGCTAACGACAATTTTGCATTTATGGTTTTGGTCATATATTGGCACACTCTCGTAACACAAACAATATACAGTTTTCAAATTTTGGACTCTGATTGATTGCCTTCAATCATAGTTGTTTTAGTAGATTATCCCAAGAATCAAATTCATGTAACCCAGGCAATTAGGGTCGAATTGTTAATCAAGGAAAGTGATTTCATACACGATTTACTAAATAATCCAGTCTCTATTCTTTTACAATCTTCTTTTTCTACTCTTATTTCTAACAATCTTGATTAACAATTTCGTATTCATGGCTAAATCTGTGAAAGAGATGACATCCAATATCAACAAATTGAACGAATTTGATGGCAACAATTTCCGTCATTGGCAGAAAAAGATGCATTTTCTGTTAACAACATTGAAGGTGGTGTGTGTGTTATCTACTCATGTTCCTGAAATTGATGAAAATTCCACGCTGGAACAAGTCAGGAGGCGGAACAAGTGGGAAAACGACGACTATATATGTCGGGGTCATATATGGAACGGTATGTCGGACTCTCTGTTCGATATTTATCAACTTGTGGGAAGTGCAATAGAACTGTGGAATGATCTTGAATTCAAGTATATTGCAGAAGACGCATCCTCTAAAAATTTCATAGTAAGTGATTATAATAATTATAAGATGGTAGATTCTCTATCCGTAATGGAACAATATAATGAACTTGTTCGTATCCTTGGTCAATTTACAAAACATAATATGAATATGGACGAGTCCATTGCTGTTTCTAGTGTAATTGATATATTACCATTTTCATGGAAAGATTATAAACATACTTTAAACATCAAAAAAAGGAGATGTCTATGGTTCAATTGGGAAGTCATTTGCGTATTGAAGAATCTCTTCGATTACAAGAAAATGGCAATGGTAAAGGGAAAATTGAATATGTTAAATCTGGACATCCCTCCGAACAATCTGGACAACCTTCTGTTCATATGGTTGAAGATAAAAAAGACTTGTACCAACAAAGGAAAAGGGATCAAAACACAAGTTTATTTCTCACAATAAACCGAATAAGAAATATAAGGATTTGGTTTGCTGGAGATGTCACAAACTGGGACATCTAAAACGTGATTGTCAAGTCAAAATTTACAACAATGGTGGTGGAACTAGTGGGGTTGGAAACGGGTCTAAAGACCCGGCTTCGGAAAATGAAGGTAAATTATTAATCTTAATAATTCAGTCAAGAATTATTATTGTTCACTAATTCCTCAATCCTTTTGTACAGGATGATGAAAATGAATGGTTGGTTGACTCGGGTGCAACAAGTCACTACTGTAAAGATCGGTGTTGGTTCGAAAAATTTACACCGATAGATGATGGATCTTTTGTCAATATGGGAGATCATTCGAGTCAACCTATATGTGGTGTTGGTGTTGTTAATATGTCTTTTACTTATGGGAAAACTATTAAATTAGTAGATGTTGTGTATGTACCTAAACTTCGTAAGAATCTAGTTAGTGGTACTTGTTTATTGTGAAGGATACTAGCAAGTGTATGAATCTAATAAATATGTGTTATCTAAATGTGGCATGTTTATTGGTTTTGGTTATTATTGTAGTAGAAATAGAATGTTTAAATTAAATATTGATCATAAAAAAGTTCCAGTAGAGAATTCTATTTTTATAACATCTAACACACTAGTGGTTAATGATTCTATTTTATGGCATGCTTGTTTAGGTTATGTTAATTATAGGAAAATGTATGATATGTCTAGAGATGGTTTAATTCCAGCATTTGATTTAAAAACAGAAAGTTGTAAGACTTGTATGCTCACAAAAATTACAAGAAAACCTTTTCTAAAAGTTAATAGGAAATCATAAATACTAGAACTAGTACATAGTTATTTATGTGACTTTTATTTTACACCTTCCTTAGGTAATAAAATATATTTTATTACTTTTATTGATGATGCTACTCAGTTTTGTTATGTGTACCTTTTAAATTTCAAGATGAATCTTTGGATAAATTTAGAATTTATAATACCGAGGTTGAATTACAATTAGGTAGATCAATAAAATGTCTAAGAACCGACCGAGGAGGTGAGTATATGGACCGTCAATATTTTCAATCAGTTTGTATTATTTATGAAACAAGTGCTCCATACACACCTCAACAAAACGGTATTGCTTAACGTAAAAATAGAGTTTTGAGGAAATGATCAACTCAATGCTTTCTTATTCTGGTTTAGGTAAGGTTTTTTTGGGGAGAAGCCTTGTTGACATCTTGTTTTGTACTTATTAGAGTTTCAAACAAGAAAAATAAATCACCCCTTACAAGCTCTGATTCAATAAAGAACCAAATCTATCATATTTTCGAATATGGGGTTGTCGAGCTGTTGTGAAGTTACTTGAACCTAAATTAAAAACTTTGGGTCAACGTGGAGTTGATTGCATATTTATTGGTTATGCAGAATATTCCAAAGCGCATAGGTTCTATGTTATGTAACCTAACGATTCGATTTCGGTTAATACCGTAATAGAGTCTCGAGATGTTATTTTCGATGAAATGAGATTTTCTTCAATTCTTAAACCTAAGGATTTGATTCCTAAAACTAATGAAGGACAAAGTTCAGGAACATCGCATGATGCAAAAGATACGAAAAATCAACCAATTCGGAAAAGCAAAAGAGGTCGAATTGCTAAAATTTTGTTTCTGGCTATCAACTCTATTTGGTAGAAGGTTCAAGAGAAGAGGTTGGCTTGAAATACTATTATTTTTATAGTATTGAAGATGATCCAAGAACCTATCGAGAGGCTATGGAGTCTCGAGACGTAGCTTTTTGGAAAGAAGCTATAGATGATGAAATTTCATCTATCCTTGAAAATAATACTTCTGTATTAACAGATTTGCCTCCAGGTTGTAAACCACTTGGTAGCAAATGGATTTTTAAAAAGAAAATGAAAGTTGATGGAACAATTGATAAATTCAAAGCTCGTGTTGTTATTCAAGGATTTAGAAAAAAACCTGGAATAGACTATTTTGATACTTATGCACCATCAACTAGAATATCAACAATTAGATTATTAGTTGCTTTAGTTGCTATTCACATTTTTATTATCCATCAAATGGATATTTAAACAGCGTTTTTAAATGGCGATCTTGATGAGGAAGTTTACATGAAACAGCTTGAGGGATTTGTTATGCCCGATCATGAGAACAAAGTAAGTAAGCTTATCAAATCATTATATGGGCTAAAACAAGCTTCAAAACAGTGGCATCAAAAATTTGATGAAGTTATTTTATCAAATGGGTTTATACTATATCAATGTGACAAGTGTGTTTATAGTAGATTTGAGGCTACTGGAGCTGGTGTAATCATTTGCTTATACGTAGATGATATGTTGATATTTGGTACCAACCAAAATCATATAGATGAAACAAAGAAGTTGTTGTCATCAAAATTTTCAATGAAGGATATGGGGGAGGCGGATGTTATTCTTGGCATAAGAACCAAACGGGTTAACAAAGGATTTGTTATGACTCAATCACATTATATTGAGAAAATTCTCAATGAATTTAATATAGTGATTGTACGTGATGTACATAAAATTATACATCTTTTTAGTATCAAATAATCTCTAAAAACTGCAACTTCTATCAAATAATATAGCTCAGAAGGCTACTTATCACATTAAAATGCAATTTCAGGTAAACCCAAGCCTTAAACAAAGAAACAAGTGAAAAGACGAAGAAAAATGAAAGAAAACCTAAGAAAAACATTAACCACGCCCCCGCGCTCCAAGAACCACACCCCATGCTTCTGAACACAAGAAAAGACAAAAATCTACAAGAAAAGACCAATGCTGGACACAAAAGCACGGGACCGTGCTCAACCAACCACGGGGCCGTGGTCACCTTTTAGATAAGACAAAAAGATTTAGCACATGTCATTAAAAAGCACATGTGCTTGAAGAAAATCTCTAAACGGGGTTCTCTTATAAAAACACCCACATTACACTCATATTGAAAATATTGTGAGGAGTTTGAAGGCTTGGAGGTTATCATCATCATCCATCATCATTATCATCCATCATCATCATCATTAAGAAGGAAGATTCATCCACATTTGGTTAGATTGTTCTAGTTTAATCATGTGTTTGTTATCATCATCCCTTTTAATGTTTATAACAATGCTCATTATGAGCTAAACTCCATTTACCATCTATAATCTATGAAGAAGCTTTGTTTTACTTGATGATTATGTGAAACATGTGGTTTAGTTTGGTATAGTACATGGTTATTTTGCAATTATCCTTTGATGAATAAATGTTTTATCACTTTAACCCAATACATCAAGATTGATGACTAATAATCATTCATGTTAACTCATGTTCTTGGAACCTAGAAATGGTAAAAAGAATACTTTGATAACTTATTCAAGAAAAAACATGGATCCTTATGTTGTACTTAGAAATGATGAGATATAAGTTATGATCTATTTCTCTAGTTTTGATAACTCTAAAATAACATTGTTAACATGATTGCTTAGGTTATCATGCTAGTTAAAGAAATCATATGTTAATGGAATGTGTAATAATAACCTAATTAAATCAACCAATGGGAGGTTGTGTGAGTTAACTACAACCACTCAAAGTTGTTAGAATTGGTAATTGAGAAATCGAAGTCAATCCTAATCGTTCTACTATACCAAACTGCTTGTATACTTAAATTGACATTCTCGTGGTAGCATGGCATTAGGAAATGATGGACTTTAAAATGCGCATGCTACTTTCTTTTATGTCATAGAATACGTTCACTTAGAAATGATGGACTATTCTATCATATATTATTAGGACAAGTTTATCACATGTTTATTTAATAATCATTAAGGAATAATGGAGTGGATTCTTGATTTTAGATGGTAAACTTCATATAATTGAATTACTCACTTAGAATTTCTCTTCTTGTCACCTATATATTATATATAAGTATTTCTATTTTATAAAAAGTTTAAAAATCAACCTCAAAATGATTAAACCTTCCGATTAAAATAAGACGAAGATTTATTATTAGAAACATTTGTGTCAACGGATCGATACTTGGTTCTTACCAATACTATTCTACATATACGATAGGTACACTTGCCTATTTTGTGTGTGTTTAGTTTTAGTAGAAATCACTTTTATAAATTTAAAACACGAGCTTGTGCGAAAGCTAAAACCCCAACCAGTTATCATTTTAAGCGCTCAAACGCACCCACATCAAGTTTTTGCGCCGTTTCCAGGGACACAGTACGTTTCTATGAACGATCCATGTTTTAATTTAATCATTGTTTATAACTGTACAAAATTATTTTTTTTAACTTTTATTTAATTTTTTTACTAACTATTAAATTATATATTTTTAAGGCTAGCCTAATTTCTATTTTAGCTTAATTAACTTATATATTAGTTTAGTTTTATAATAGCTTAGCCTAACTTTTAGTTTAACTTCAACTAACCTTTAGCTTAATTTAAAAAGTTTCAATTTGATTTAATCCCATGTATTTCCTCTACATTAGGACCTGTGCGTGTTTCTCCAATTTCTGAACCGAAACGACTCTTTCGTCGACGATCACGTAAACGGATTGCAGAAACCTCTGAAACAATCAAAGACGAGTAAGTAGACGCTACGACATCAAGATAAAATCAAACCGAAGAAATGATGGCGGCCCAAAACAACGAACCAAACATGAGCCGGTATGCCAAGCCAACTCTCGAAGGCTACGGAAATGGAGTGGCTCCACCTGAAATCACTGAAAATTTCGAAATCAAATCAAGCACAATTCATATGGTGGGAAATTCAGTTCAATTTCATGGTCTCCTTGACGAAGACCCTCTTTCTCATATATCTCAATTATTACGAATATGCGTAACCTTTAAAATTCAAAACTGTTTAGAAGATGCCCACATCATGGACTGAGCGTATGGTTACATGTACAAACTTTCTTTGACGCACAATCCAGTCAAAACAAATAGGCTATCGACCAAGTCGCCAATGGAGATTTGGGATCCAAATCATTTAACGAAGCATTTGAAATCACGGAGAAAGAAGAAAAGAAGAGTTTCTCTTATAACCCACCAACATCTACACCAACGCATAAAAGATTGCACCACGTCGATGCCAACACTCCTGTCACCACACAGCTTGAAGCCCTTTCTAAGAAATTCAAACTATTTCAAACCGAACTATTAGAAACCAAGATCACGTGTGACACCTGTGGAGGAAATCATAAGCCAAGTGACTGCAAACAAGTTATCATGGATATGGAAGAAGTTGACTTCATCGTCCGTCAAAACAACGCTTTCAGCAACAACTACAATCCAGGTTGGAGAAACCACCCGAATTTCAGTTGGAAAGACGGAGGTAACACTCAAACCCTACCCGGATTCGAAAAGAGACTGATGAACCAATCCTTCCAGCCTAAACTACAATTCCAAGATCAAAGTTCCAGTAGCCATCAAAATCCGAACTACTCAAAAATCGAAGAAATGCTTATCCAAATCATGACCAAAACAAATGAAGCAGAGAAGAAGGCCGACTCAAGAGCCATTGATATCAGCGGAGTATTGTTAAAACATGAAGCTGACCTTAAAAGTCAACAAGCATCATTACAGAATCTAGAAACTCAGATCGGACTGATTGCCCGACAATTGTCTGAAAGACCACCTGGCACTCTTCCAAGCAACACCATAACCAATCCAAATGCGACAGCCAATGTTGTCGCATTAAGAAGTGGCACAACCACTGTTGCCTCACCAACATCAGAACCAGTCATGGAGAAGGAAGTTTTTGACAAAGCGCAAGAGATACTAGTTCCAACAGACACGGTACAACCTAAGCAACTAGTCAGAACTTATGTTCCGCCTATTCCATACCCTGGACGGCTGAAACAAGAGAGATTGGAAGCTCAGTATAGTAAGTTTTAGAACTCTTCAAACAACTTCACATCAACATCCCTTTCGTCAAAACCATTGCTCAAATGCCGAATTATGAAAATTTTCTCAAAGATGCTGACCAACAAAAGGAAGCTGGAGGAGCTATCACATGTCACCCTGAGTGAAGAATGTTCAGCTGTTCTCCAAAACAAGCTGCCATAACTAGGGATAGGAGAACCAAATCCCACCCGCATGAGCATTCAGTTAGCTGACCGATCTGTCAAATACCCTTGGCACATTGTTGAAAACATGCATGTCAAAATTGACAATATTGTTTTCCCACTAGATTTTGTAATTCTAGATATGGAGGAAGACAAAGTGTACCTCTGATATTAGGAATACCCTTCTTAGCCACTGCAAAGGCTATCGTTGACGTTTGCACCGGCAAACTCACTCTCAGGGTCAACGAAGAGGCTATCACTTTTGACATAGGAAAATCTATGCAACATCCGCAACATCACGATGACACGTTATACTGTGTAGACATCATCGATTCTATCATGAGTTACTATATGCAGAAGTCTTCCCTTAATACCTCATTAGAAACACAAATCTTAACTGACACTATTACCAAACCCATTTCAGAAAACGATAATCTCAATACTGTCAACAACATTCTAGAAACATCAAAAGTAGTATGTGAGATAACTGAATGTAACGAAAAATTAAAACCATCAATCGAAGAACCACCAACCTTAGAGTTAAAAGAACTACTAAACCATCTCGAATACGCCTTTCTAGAAAAAGACTCTCAACTCCCAGTAATTATTTCATCTCACATTTCTAAAGAAGAGAAAGACGAACTTCTTAAGGTTCTTAAGAACCATAAGAAGGCTATCGCATGGAAGATCATGAATATCAAGGGCATCAGTCCCTCCTTTTGTACTCATAAAATTCTCATGGAGATAAAATATAAACCCGTGGTCCAACATCAAAGACCTCTCAATCCCAACATGCAAGATGTGGTGAAGAAGGAAGTAATCAAGCTCCTTGATGCCAGATTAATCTACCCAATCTCAGATTCACCTTGGGTTAGTCCAGCTCAATTAGTACCCAAGAAGGGAGGAATGACAGTTGTAATGAACGGGAAGGACGAGCTAATACCAATGAGGACCATCACAGGCTGGTGAGTTTGCATTGATTACCGGAAGCTTAATGACGCCACAAGAAAAGATCATTTTCCACTTCCTTTTATCGATCAAACGCTTGAACGTTTATCTGGAAAATGTTCTACTGTTTTCTTGATGGATTCTCCGGATACTTTCAAATTCCCATTGCTTCTGAGGATCAGGAGAAGACCACCTTTACATGTTCGTATGGAACTCACCTACCAAAGAATGCCATTTGGACTATGTAATGCTCAAGCCACCTTCCAACGTTGCATGGTGGCCTTCTTTCATTAAATGATCGAACACTCAATGGAAGTTTTCATGGACGACTTCTAAGTCTATGGAGATTCCTTCAATCATTGTCTGAAAAACCTAGACAAAATTTTTGCTAGGTGTGAAGAAGTAAACTTAGTACTCAACTGGGAAAAATGCCACTTTATGGTCAAAGAGGGCATTTCTCTGGGTCACAAGATATCCCAAGCAGGACTAGAAGTTGATAGGGCCAAAAGAGAAACCATATCCAAACTTCCACCACCAACTTCAGTCAAAGCCATTAGAAGTTTTCTACGTCACGTAGGATTTTTATCGTCGCTTCATAAAAGACTTCTCCAAAATTGCTAGACCTATGACCAAACTTCTGGAGAAAGACGCACCATTCGTCTTCTCTGAAGAATGTGTTGAATCGTTCAACATATTGAAAGACAAACTTTTCAACGCACCAATCATGACTACACCCAATTAGACCCTTCCATTCGAGATATTTGCAATGCAAGTGACTTTGCAGTCGGAGCCGTACTCGGACAACGCAAAGAAAAACATTTTCACCCGATTTACTATGCTAGTAAAACTCTAAATGATGCATAAGAAATTACACCAGAACAGAAAAAGAGTTATTATCAGTAGTCTTTGCCTTTGAAAAATGTAGATCCTACCTAGTTCTTTCCAAAACCATAGTTTACACCGATCATGCCGCCATACGATACCTTTTCAACAAGCAGGATGCCAAACCTAGACTTTTCCGATGGATTCTCTTACTCCAATAATTTGACATAGAAGTCAAGGACAAGAAAGGAGCAGAGAATGTAGCTGCAGACCATCTCTCACGCTTGGAATGCCCAGCTTCTAAAGAACATCACAAGGAAATTATCAATGATAATTTTCCACATGAAGTCCTCATACACATCCAAGCCTGTCATTCAGGAAGAAGATGAAAGTCCTTGGTTTGCCGACTTCGCAAACTATCTAGCTTATAGAATCTTAAGAAAAGGGCTAACTCATCAACAGCAGAAGAAATTCTTTTCTGCCCTTAAGGTTTACTTCTGGGAAGATCCGTACTTGTTTAGGATAGGTGCCGATCAGGTTGTGCGTAGGTGTGTATAAGGGAAAGAAGCCTTAGATATTCTTAAACATTGCCATGAAGGACCTACTGGTAGACACCACAGTACCGCCACCACGGTCAGGAAAGTGTTTGATGCAGTATTCTTCTGGCCCACCAGATATAAAGACGCACATGCTTTGATCCAAGGATGCGATGCTTGTCAAAGAACCGGAAACATCTCAGCCAAGAATGAGATGGCTCAAAAGGGAATTCAAATATGTGAAGTCTTTGATGTATAGGAATAGATTTCATGGGCCCATTTCCTAACTCATTAGGAAACAAGTACATCCTTGTAGCAGTCGACTACGTGTCTAAATGGGTATAAGCACAAGCTCTTCCCACTAATGATGCTCGAGTAGTTGTACGATTTCTGAAAAAATTGTTTTCACGTTTCGGTACTCCAAAAGCCTTAATCAGCGACAGAGGTACTCACTTCTGTAACGCTTTAATGAACAAATTCTTAGCACGATATGGAGTTCACCACCGACTGGCAACACCATATCACCCTCAGACTAGTGGGAAGTAGAGGTCTCAAATCGAGGAATCAAAAGGATTCTAGAAAGAACTATAGGAATGAATCGCAAAAATTGGGCAGAAAAGTTAGATGATGCTTTGTGGGCCATGAGGACAGCCTACAAAACCCCATTGGAATAACACCTTTTAAACTCGTTTATGGGAAGACATGTCATCTACCCATAGAACTAAAACACAAAGCTTACTGGGCTCTTAGAGCTGTAAATTTTGATCTAACGTCCGCCGGTAAAAACCAGAAAGATCAAATTCACGAGCTCGAAGAACTGAGAACATTGGCCTATGAAAACTCCTAATCTTACAAAGAGAAAACTAAATGTCTACACGAAGCCCAATTAAAAGGAAAAAAAAAGTTTCAAGTTGGTGATCGAGTATTGTTATACAACACACGTTTACGTCTTTTCCCAAGAAAATTCAAATCTCGCTGGACAGGTCCATACATAGTTGAATTAGTTTTTAACTATGGGACAGTCGTGATCAAAAATTCTAAGGGCCACGAGTTCAAAGTTAATGGACATCGATTAAAACGATACATCGATGGGCCATTTGAAGATGTTACGAAGGTAATAATCCTCCAACCAACTCAATAAACATGCAAAGAAAAGGGTCTGGCCAAGACTCTTGTTTAACTAGGCCTTGTATATATGTTCTAGAAAACAAAAAACAAAAAATTCAGTGTCTCAAAACACGGGGGCGTGCTCCTAGAAGCACGATCCCGTGACACAAAGTGCGGACTGGAATTTTCGCTGCAAAAATCTCAGTCAGACTGGTTTGTAACAGAATTGTCAGACCAAAAACACGGGGCCGTGCTTCATAAAGCACAGGGCCATGCCTGACAACTGGATGGCTATAAAAGGAACCTTTTGCCAATGCATTCCTTGCACCAACCCAAACCAAAAACTCTCCCCTGAAAGTGCAACATGCCTACTGAGATGAGCGAAGCAATCCCCGTCCCTCGTCAAATGAGGAACGAAACCCGACATGTATCCAAAACCGAGCTTTTAATGAAACTTCAAGAACTCGTCAAGGAACTCATTGAGATGAATCTTCTTGCGGAGATGCGTGTCATCCAACACACCGAATCAGTGGAAAGTATGAAAGTGGAGCTTCAAGACATCAACGAACAACTCTAGTTTCAAGTTCTTCGTTTCACGTATTTTCCTCCGCCCGGACCATTCTACGGAGGAGAACCTTTCGGTGGGATATAGAGACACTAGTTTTTATGTTTTATGTGTAAACAAGTGCATTAGGCACAATGTTTTAGGAACCTCGGGCTTAACCCAAACAAAATTTATGTTTTTAGGAAAACCAGGCTTATCCTGAATTTGTGTTTAGGACCTTTAAATTAATGAAAAATTAATATTAGGAAATTCAAAATGTTCAATTAACTGTTAAACATCATCCCAAGAATTCCGGCTCTCGCTTTTTGTTGAAATATCAAAGAAATATTTTTGTGACAAAAAGCATGGGGCCGTGCTTCATAAAGCACGGGGCCATGGTCACCTTAGAATCTTCAGCTTGATAAGCGATGACTCCGTACAATTCTATGAATCAGAAACATTTATTCCCTAGCAGCATGGGTCCGTGCTCGACGTTCCAGTCTCTATATAATGCATGCAAAAAACTCACTATTCCATTAATACCAAAAAAAATTAATAAAATGGAAAACAAAAGGGCATAATGGAGGCCAGTGAGAAGGAGCAAGAATGGTGATTCTTCCTCACAACTTGAGGAAGAAATCATCAAGCTCCAATGCATCGTAAGAGAGCAATTCGAGAGTAACATCCAAACTGAAGTTCGCCTCATTGAGCTGACCAACAAAGTCGAACTACTTCGATTTGAGAATTTTCACATTGTGGACAGCCACAACAAAGATGTGGATTTCAAACTCAACTATCTTAACTGGGAGATCGCAAAGCTCGACAAAAAGCTTTCTGAACTATTGGAGGCCAAAAGAGCCCCACCACACATTGTTCGGGAATGGTCGTCGTTAGTAGTTCGTACTTTGTCTTGTCTTGTTAGTATTTGTTCTCGTTTAGGCTAGTTTCGTGTTTCTCGGTTCATGTTTTTTTTAATTTCCTTGTAACGCTTAAGAAATTAATGGATTCCTAGGACCTTGCACTTCATTCTTAACAATAATCAATTAAAATTAGACCAGCACGTTAAATAAACAGCAAACAAAGAAATACCTGACTGCTATCTGCAGCTCGGTACCGTGCTTCCAAAAGCACGAGGCCGTGATTCTGTCAACAATACAGTTACATATTTTTTAATTAAAATAACATTTTCCAACCACTTAACCCTAAAACTAAAAACCATTCCGTTCCAAGACCGAAAATCGACGCCCTTTCACCAATTTCTCAAATCTTTTCCTCAAATCTTTGATTTCCAAGCAAAGGTATGTTAATTTGTCAAATCTATTGTTAAAATCCATCATTCTAGGTCTAAAATAAACCCTAAATCTCCCTAATTGATGAAATCAGGTCTAAACCCGGAAAATAGATGGGTTAATTGTTTAAATCTAGAATAGGGACTTGTTAGATAGATTTGCACTAATGTTTTGTTAAGTAAATCCATTCGGGTTCGGATCTTGGATGATCCATATGACAACTCAAACCTGGGTGATGTTTAAAACGGTTGGAATCGCAAATTTGAGTCTAAAATATTGTCGAATTTGGATTAAAAACACAGGCTGTGCTTTACAAAACATGACCCGTAGTCACCCTCTGGTAAACAAAAAGTCAAAATCAGAAACTGGTTAAACTGCCAAGGACCCGCAACATGGGGTCGTGCTTCTAAATTATGGTACCATGCTTTACAAAAACATGGGGTCGTGCTTCATAAAGCACGGCACCGTGGTTTTTCACACTGTTCCAAGCTTTCAGCAATTTTTGATAAAAATTGAACTAATCTGAGTACAAATTGCAGATGGCTGAGTACGGTGATGGCGACCTTGTCTTCCACGAACACACTGACAGAGATGAACGGGCCCGACAACGAATGGGCTACCTTAACAACCGTCTCCCATAAGCACATTTCTATGCTTTCAAAGAGACACTAAATCAAGTAAACCAATGGGAGAGGTACAAAAAGTTTGTAAAAGGGCCATGGGTGCGTGTTTTGAATCAAAAGGGTAAACGGTAACCGAGCTGACCAAGGAGTTTTTAGCCTCGTTCTCTTTCAAGACGAGATATTTGTCTATGTGGGATGAGGATGCTGTTGAGTTTAGGTGTGGGGGAGAGTGGTACACGACACTGAACATTTAAGCAACTTTGCATTAACAGGCTATAACTTCGCCCTGTATGGTATAGGCGAAGTTAGGCTAACTTCGCCCCAAACCCTAACTTTGCCATATAAACGGCGCTTCAAGTTAATCCAGTAATGGCAAAGGGTGACCGATCAGATAGTATCAATAAGAGAAGAGGAATGCGATTAGAATGCCGAATCACTTATTATAACGATAAATTGCCTTTAAATCGAACCGACATATTGAAAAGAGGGTTTGATACAACTATAGTTCAAAGCTGATCAGTGTGGATCAGTTTTCCATACAAAAAGTAAGAATTATGAGACACTATGAAATTGCGAACCTGTTAACCAAGACGAAGGCAGATTATAATGAAGTTTGATTCAAGTGGATAAGTTCGCCGAGGGTTAAAAGAAAAGGGTATGAACAATGTTTTGACTAAGTTTGACCACCCATTCACTTTATATACTATTTGAGAAAAAAAACCCAGAGGCGAAGTTAGTTGTAGGTTCCCAGCCGGATCTACACGAGATATCGCGTTCTACGTAGGTGCGGAATCCCTACGTAAGACGTTACGAGTATAGAAAACAATACGAGCTAACACACGATACGATAATCAAACACACGTTGTATTCCAACCGTAAACACGTGATACTATGATCACTGAATACAAAACTCTCTGACTCGAATACACGAATAAACTAAAACTCTTAATAATAATGAATAAGCCGTAAACAAACAGCTTATATAGACACGACAACTTCGCTTGTCTAACAAGTTCGACCATATAAGCGAACTTGTTAGCAACTTCGCTTACATACAAAACTCAAATCTAACTAACACGATTACAGACACTCGACACTGAACTACTGACATCATGCACCAACAGACTCCCCCTTGGCAGTAGCTTCATCTCTTTAGCTTCAAACACGTGTCTAGTAATCTTCAATCTTCTATCTTCAAGCATGCACTCCTTCTCGAACACAAACCGAGACAACTCTTTGATATTTCCTCGCTTCGTCTTTCCAAGCAGGAATATAAAATATCTTCTTGTCATTCAACACCTGCAAATCAGCTTGCGATAAGTTTACCAAGTGCATCGGATCGTACACTCTAAGCAGCTCTTGTTCATCTTCGTCTTCCATCACTGCCTCAGCTGTCTCACAATCTACAAACCACCACTTCAGGTCTTTAAGCACATCCTTGGGCATTAGCTTCATCGGTACTTATTTCAAACACCGGATCGGTTTATACTTCATAATCATCCAAGGCTTTCCGTCTGCTCTCAAACCTCTATCCTTGTCTTCAACAAGTTTTCCCTTTTGTGGTTTCAACAGCTCAAATTTCTTCTCTTTTATACTCTCTTTCCACACAATCTTCCCAATGACTCTAGCCATATTATCGTCACTTCTGTTTATCAATCCCAATCTGGCTAAGTCTTTCACTTCACATTCTGGCAGTGTATTCAACGACCTCAACATCCTTCTAAAGTACCGAACACCGTCATATCTCTTAATCACGAAGAGCCTCAACTGCTCATCATATATCCAGCAAATAATCCCTTTCTTCGCTTCAGCATAGCCTTTAATGTTGTAATTCTTCTTAAACATTGTAGGGACCGCCGGTTTCTTCGTTTTGACGAACCACTGAGCATAGCCTTCTTTCCATCTAGGCTGCTCTTCCCATTCAGACTCATCACTTGCCATCTCTTTATTCATATCTGCTTTCTCAACATCTGGAATGTCATGCTCAATATTTTCCTCAACTATCTCTCCCTCTTCTATCTTTGTATCAATCACAATCTCTTCACCAATCTTCTCTATCATATCACTCGGTAGTACATCATCATCACCAACCAAACCATCATCCATCTCCTCTACGTCCACTACCACCACATCATCACCACCAGCTGCAGTTGTCGACTCCCCCTGAGTTGTGGAAGTTCCAAGAGCTTGATCAGTTCTTGGCAACTCACCACCTGCATCTTTTGATGCATTGGGATCATCGTCTCTATCATTTCGTCTCTTGGTCCTCAACTCATCGCCTTTACAGCTCGTCTCCCCCAGAGATGCCAAGAACTCCTTGAAAGCATCTATGATTTTTTCATGTTGTACCAGCAGGGACGACTGCATCTGATTCTCTGCAACTAGACGTTGAATAGCCTGGGTCTAGATAAGATTAATCCTTGACTGCTCTGCCACGACCCGTTCCAGTGCTGCTATTCATTCAGAGTCTGATAGGGTGGCATTGAAATCGAACCTCATATGTGATATATCTTGAGTGTACTGAGGAGGAATTTCCGATGTCACCGGGACCTCAGAAGTAGAAATAGACGTAACCGCAGGTGGTATCGTCACCGATAACCCTGCAGTGGCCACAACAGTCGACTCGATAAATTGTGCCACGACCTCCGATGGAGTAACAGTCGGAGGCGGCAATGAAACGATCTCAGGAGTCGAAAGTTGGAAAGTAATGGATGGGAGGCCAAATGATGAGGTAGCCACCACGGGAACAACCGTAGCGCTTAGCCTTATAACCTGTAGTGATGAGGGAACCATTGTCATACCGGATAGTGCTGGTGGAGTGAAACGTACCACCCTAGAGTTCTCACCGGCTCCCGATCCTGCACCTATCCGTTCCCTTCTTGACCTCCGGATCAACTGTTGTACCTCTTCCTCATAATCTGACTAGCTGTCATCATCTGTTCTCTTTCTTTTCCCATGTAGTCTTTCTCGAGTTACCATAATCCTTCTTGCCTCTGCCACTTCATCATCAGAATCAGAACCAGCCACCGTAGCAGCTGTCCTAGTAACATTCACACCCGAAGCACGTTCAACCGGGACCTGTACATTCTCCTCTGGATCCACCCGATCCATATCAAAGAAGCCTTGACCACCAAATTCTGCATCAAGGTCCACGTTCTCCTCCGGTGACACAACAGGTGCAGCAGGTATAGCTTGAGGTGCTCCTGCCTGTTGTGGTGCCGGGTCCCTAAACTCGTCCCCTCGAGCAGGTACATACCCCGGGTTGATTAAGTACCCAAACAGCGGAGTATGCCGAGGACGGAGCTCAGGTTTGCTCCTCGCACTGGAGGATCTACATTGGGCGAAGATCCGTTTGTTCACACTCTCTACATATCGGATCGGACGGCGCTGAAGAAGCGTTGGAGCAACATGATTCAAGATCATTTGAAGAAATCTTGGATACATGATAAATCGCACACGCGCCATCGCTCTTCTTTGACGATCAATCTCATAAAAGACCATCTGACTAAAGCTGAATCGCTTGTTGTAAGTCAGAGCAGTCATCGCTGACTGCATGGTCGCGCCCATGCCATCAGTGCCCGCCTTTCTCCCTGACATGCAAACGATCATAACATGCATGAGAAAGCGCCACTGGTCAAGTAAAAATCCTTTCCTCCTCTGCGTATCCCCCAAGGGACCAGAGTATCCCATTCTCAAAAACGCTCTATCACGGAAAGGAGCTACAAACTCTGTTAGGTCATCCCTTGTCTCATTCCCAAATCGTAAAGCCGCCCAGATTTGTTCAGAAGAGAACTGAACAATCTGATTGTTTACTGTTGCGCGCATCACCGGGGGTTCGACTCTATAGTCATATTCCACAGTCTGCCAAAAATCCTCAATGTTGGGCAAGGATATCGGCAGAGTTGTTGTAATCACGTGGAATATCCGCGAGCGTAACAGAAATGTGATGATTTCGCGGAAATCATCAACTCCGCTCGCCTCCGGGTCTAATGTTATGTACATGTTGTGACCCGGGAAGAACTGCCTCTGGTTATCACCTCCGTCATCACCGCCTGCACCACCTGCTCCAGCAACAGCAGCCATATCTGCAACAAACAGGTTAAGTTAGATAAACGTCAAAGCGAATCACAAGTTCGCCTGTTACCATGAGCGAAGTTGTGATCTATTTTATACAGGCGAAGTTAAAGGTGGGGCGAAGTTGGGAAACAAGTTCGCTTCAACTTGAACTTCGTCTGATAACTGTTAAGTACAAAGGTCCAGGCGAAGTTAATGATAACTTCGCCTAACCACAACATCGCCTCATAAACTGTTTCAAAAAATTAATAATCAGGCGAAGTTAAACCTCAGGCGAAGTTACGGATAACTTCGCCTAAACTTCCGAATTCGAATCGGCAACAGATAGGTTAATGGAACGACGTGTAGATGATGATTTTGGAGATCGAGGACTCCGTAACACATGATTTTATGAAGTTTTAGACGTTCAAGTAGTTTACTATCACGTAATAACAAGTTTGAAATCGGGTGTTTAAGGTTCGAAAGAACGAGGTCGTTTATCGAGTCGAAACGACCGATGATTAACCTCAATAGACAATGATAATATGATAATCGAACCCTACACACCTTGAATCAAGGATTGGAATCGAAATAAGAACACGGACGCTTTAGATCGATAAGTTCGCTAAGGTTGACAGTAAGTTCGCTGGTTTTTGGAAAATAATAAATCGTTTGACCTTAAACCTTCTTTATATAGGGTCAGAGTTAGTACAGGCGAAGTTATCGATAACTTCGCCTATTCCAGGCGAAGTTATGAACAAGTTCGCCGGTATTTACAAAACAAACCCCTATACTTTGGACAATTTTCAATAAGTTTTAAAACATCCTTTAAAGCGTTAAATGATACGATCAAGACCAAGTAACCAGGTATAAAATCAAACAATTACAAAAGTAACAAAAATTTGAAAAATTAAAGTACACGGGATCAAATTTCAGTCTCGACAGGGACTACCATGTTTTAAAAAAGATCCGAACAGGAATCATACTAATTACGTGACTGTCACACAGATCCGTGTTCAGCTGTATTATGACATAAAGAAACAGGTTGTAATCAGGTAATCTACTTAAAATGGTTTTCATTGTTTCTGTGATACGGGTTAGGTTCAATTAAGCTCAAAACTTAAGTGGGCAACAACTCAGAGATTATGATGCCTCCTATCTATTCTCAAAGCGTATTTGGCTTTCCCTAAGTCACCCCGAATTGACCTCGACCCGTAGTGTCTGATTAAGTAACAATTACTCTTCGGTCTTAGACTCTGCTTCCCGTTCACCTTCTTGCGTCTTGATTGATAATCATTAACATTATAAACTCTAGAATTTTTTTTTTATTTAACATGTATATACACAACTTCACGTAGAAAACAACTGCAAGTCCCGAATCTGGATCACTGCAGCGTCTTGACACGCTATCTTCACGGGAATCAGAACACTCACGGGCTCGTGTATGACTGGGTAATCGCTTTTCTGCCTATCATTCGGAAAGATATGTATGAAGACATGCACAACTCTTAAGGAGTTTCCACATAAAATCGAGTAGATTTAGTTAATATCACTTCTACTTTTACGCACCATAAAAAGCTACCATGACATACAATGACTGTTCTAAAGTCTTTTAAGCCTAATAACTTCACTAGTTAGGCACACAGAATCAGTATATCTATCACTTTCCAAGGTTGGATCAAGTTTCTGTTAACCATAGTAAAGTAACTTCTTACGAAGTAGTAGACTTGAAAAATAATTTCATCTCCCTAAAAGAAAAATTTTAACATCAATCGCCCCGACCAAATCAAAGTCTTCAGGGAAACGGCTATCCCGAAGATCCATTGGATCAGCTGGACCGACCACATACTAGTATGTGTCCTTCTAACTAAGTATGATCGACTAATTTTCAGCGAAAGAATGAAACACATCATAAACCGCCCCGGTCACTTTCAGTCATCTGGTTAATGGCTATCCTCATATTCTACAAGTAGAAATGAGGACCAAACATATCCGAAGACATGTCCTTCAAACTGAGGCAACCGACATAATTCTAAGCGATAGTGACGTTTTTTTTTAATCAAACACAAACATATGACATGGTTACTCGGGATTGATCATCCCATTCAGCTCAACAAGGTTTTGAAATCTAGTTTTGTCAAACGCTTTCGTGAACAAGTCAGCGAAATTATCTAACGTGTCAACCTTTTCGAGCTCAATCAGTTTCTTCTCAGCACAATCCCGTATAAAATGATGACGTATGTCAATATGTTTAGTTTTACTGTGCTTTACGGGATTGTTAGTTACTGAGATAGCAGCAGTGTTATCAATGCAAATAGGAGTAAGTGAGAAATTCAGACCATAATCGCGCAACTGTTGTTTAATCCAAAGAACCTGGGAGCAGCAGTTGGATGCTGCCATGTATTTTGCTACACAGGCTGAAATTGCGACTGAGGTCTGCTTCTTGCATTGCCACGACACTAGTCTGCCACCAAGAAACTGACATCCACCAGTTGTAGACTTCCGACTCTGATTGCACCCTCCATAATCAGAATCTGTGTAAGCGACTAGCTCCAAGTCTCCTCCTCTCGAGTACCACAACCCCAGCTTCGGCTTGCCTTTGAGATACCGCAGTATCCTCTTCGCACCCTTCAAATGAGATTCTTTTGGGTTTGCCTGAAAGCGTGCACAAAGACAAACAGCAAACATTATATCAGGCCTAGAGGCAGTTAAGTACATTAAAGAACCTATAATAGCCCAATATTGGGTTGGGTCCACGTCTACATCGTTGTCTGAATCAGCACCCAATTTGTGATTGACGCAGACTGGAGTATCATATGGAGTGCTGTCCTCCATCTTGAAGCGTTTGAGAACATCATGGACATACTTCGTCTGATGAATGAACATCCCGTCTTTCTTCTGATCAACCTGCAATCCTAAAAAGAAAGTTAGTTCACCCATAGCACTCATTTCAAATCTCTTCTTCATGACGGCCTCAAACTCCTGACACATGGAGACTTTTGATGCAGCAAAAATAATGTCGTCCACGTAGACTTGCATCAGCAGAAAGTCGCTACCCTTTCTCTTGAAGAACAATGTGCTATCAATCTTACCTCTTTCAAACTCATTCTCAAGCAAGTAATCTGATAAGGTTGAATACCAGGCACGAGGTGCCTGATGTAGTCCATACAGCGCTTTACTTAGCTTGTACACGTGATCGGGAAAGTCAGGGTCAGGAAAACCCGGAGGTTGCTCAACATACACAACCTCGTCGACTTTACCGTTTAGGAACGCACTCTTCACATCCAACTGAAAGACCTTCATCTCCTTATGAGCTGCAAATGCCAAAAACAGCCGAATGGCTTCCAATCTTGCCACAGGAGCAAACACTTCATTGTAATCAATCCCCTCTTGCTGATTAAAGCCTTTAACAACCAGCCTCGCCTTGTTCCTGATAACAATCCCTTTCTCATCTCTCTTGCATTTGAAGACCCATTTCGTGCCAATCGCATGCACATTCCTTGGTTTTGCAACCAAGTTCCATACTTCTATTTTCTTAAACTGAGCTAACTCTTCTTGCATGGCTTCGACCCACGAGCTGTCCTTAAGAGCCATTTGATAGTTCTTTGGTTCAATCTGGCTGATAAACCAGGTGTACAAGCACTCGTTGATTATGCCTGATTCTTTAATGCTTGTGTAAACACTGGTGTGCTCATTCAAGCTTTTTCTTGTTTGTACACCGGCGGACAGATCACCTATCACGTTCTCCAAAGGATGATCTTTGTGAATTCTCGTAGTCGGAACCGAACTGACATTCAGATTATTTTCCAAGTTCGAAGATAGCTCATCAATGGGTGATTGATGTTGAGAGTGAAACGGATTGATGAATTCCTCTTCAGTAGAGGCAGCAGGGGTATTGACAGCATTTGACGAGGAAGGCTGACATTCATCATACTGTGGTCGTTGCACCAAATTGTCTTCCTCATCGCATATCATCTTCGTAGCAATTATTTCCTCAACTTCTGCAAAATCCAAATAAGGCATGTTAAAAGATTTAAAGAGTCTATCATAGTCGAAAACCCCAGCGGGTCCCGAGCTTGGTTTTGGTGATTTGTAACTTGTGATATCAGTGTTACACACCACCTCAACCTTGTTGTTCGATGTATTAAAGACTCGTCTGTTGGGAGTCCCAACAACGTATCCGACTAAGATTCCTTCGTCGGCTACTTCACCAAATTTAGAATTGGTCTTTAATATCGAACATGGGGACCCGAATGGTTCAAGACCACTCAAGTTGGGCTTTCTCCCATGCATAAGTTCATAACAGGTTTTATTTAATCTTTTAACAGTTAGCACTCTATTAAGGATATAACAGGCTGTTGCAACAGCTTCAGCCCAGAACACCACGGGAAGTTTCGAATCAGCCAGCATGGTTCTGGCTCCTTCAATTAAGGTTCTGTTCTTCCTTTCAGCCACTCCATTTTGTTGCGGTGTATACGGTGCGCTGTATTGGTGTTCTATCCCCTTCTGTAAGCAGAAGATCTCCATCTCATAGTTCTTGAACTCAGTTCCATTGTCACTCCCTGATGAATTTAACCCTTTTCCCCATGATATTCTCAACCTTGGTAATCAAATTCTTTACCATCTGCACTGTTTCATCCTTTGACTTCAGGAAATATACCAGGAATATCGAGAGAAATCATCAGTGATCACCAAGCAGTAAGATGTTCCTCCTAGACTTCTTACATTCACGGGACCGAAGAGATCCATGTGAAGTAATTCTAGGGTACTGACAATTGAATTGACCTTCTTGGTGTGATGGGATTTCTTGTGTTGCTTTCCCTTTTTGCATGATAAACATTTGTCTTCAAAGTTGAAATTCTTCAAGGGAACACCCATCACAAGCCCATTTTTGACAAGGTAGTTCATTTTCCGAAGATGAATGTGCCCCATTCTCCTATGCCACAACTCGGACTCCGATTCAGTTGCTTTTGACAGAAGACACGAATCTTCTGTGGCCATCTCAGTAGACCTCATGTTCATGATATACGTATTCTTCACTCTTGGAGCCTTCATAACAATCCAATCCTCTGGTATCTTAATGCCAGGATACAAAACAATCGCTTCATTCTTTGTAAAATGTACGGTGTAGTCTTTGTCAAAAATCTGCGAAACACTCAGCAGATTGTGCTTCAGTTCTTCAACAAAATTTACTTTCTCCAAAGTCATCTTTCCATTCGACACCGTCCCTATTCCTGTAATCCTTCCACCGCTCTCTCCTGCGAAACTCACTCTTCCTCCTTGAACAGGTTTCAAGTCTTGTAACAATTTTCTTGTTACCCGTCATGTGCCTGGGGAACAGCCGCTATCCACAACCCATTGATTGTTGGCAGCCCTGTTCAACTGTTCCTGCACAATTAAAGCAGATGATTAAAATCTGGGGACCCAAGACTGATTGGTCTTGGGTCGATACATTCCTTACCTTGGCTGTCCAAAGTTAGTATCATAATAATTTCTGTGAGTCCTAACAGGATACCTTCTTGTGGATTGACTATGAGGCCATCCAAACCTTCGTGAACTAAAAGAATTATTACTTAAGGTTTGGTTGTTAGCAGTGAAAAACTGAGATCTATTTCTTTGAAAAACTGGATTAGTCCATTTTCTGAAATTTGATGGGTTTTCATTTTTACCATTATATTGATTAACGTTAGTTCTTTTCTCAGATTTTGAAGTCCTCACACCTCTGAATTTCTGCTTCAGAGGGCAATCAGCAACAAGGTGTCCTAATTGATTACATCTAAAACAACTCCTGTGTCCAACTTTCTTATCAAAAGTTGTCTTAGATGTTGAGGCTGTATTACTGCCCGTTTGTCTCACATATGGTGGGACATACGGGTTTAGTGGAGACTTCTTTTCAGGTGTTTTATTTTTCTCTCCACTTTTTGGTAGCACTTCCTCTTGTTTTATCTCACTCGACTCAAAAGACTTGTCTGAGTTAGATGAGACTGGACTCGGAGCAGAAATCTTAACACTTGCAACAGGCTTACTAACTTCTGGTTCTTTAATAGTAACTTGAACTGGAACTGTCTGACCATAGTCAACATCAACAGATTTCTGATTACTAGGGTCATAAGTGTAATTATGATTGAAAGGTGGTGGAACTTCATGATAACCAATTCCTCCCCTTTTTGGGGAACCTTGATCACTAACGAGGTGATCAAGTATAGCGGAGGAATTTCTGAATTGCTCAAGTTTCCTGTTAAGTTCCACCACTTTTACCTGGTGATCAGCTATCTGTTTTTCCCTTTCAGCTATTAGTTTGGTTTTCTCTTCTAGAACTTCATAGCTAAGATCAATCACTTGAATTTTTTCAGCAAGCTTTGCTTTAAGACTTTTAATATCTTTCTCACTAGCTTTAATTTTTACTTTGTAACTATTTTCTCTAGCTTTAGTGAAATGATGATCTTCTTTTAAAGTTTTAAATTGCGCATCCAAACTAACAAACTGATCAGTTATAGTTGTCAGTTGTTAAGACAGATGTTCACACTTAGTACAAGGGAGTTCGGTACTTACCTCGGAGAGCTGGTCTGCCACATCTGCCATGTAAGCTTCATTTTCGCCAGTTCCCTTCTCACTATCTGCAGTTTCGATTTTTGCCAAATTGGCCTGTTCAAATACTTCTTCAACATGCAGATTCCAGTTGTACTCCTCGTTCTGTCTGGAAATCATGGCTCTATAGTCATTACCACTACCACTCTGCTGTGTAGATCTGTTTTGACTGCGTTCTACACGTTCATTTTTGCACTCTTTTGCAAAGTGGCCATTCTGCTGACAGTTGTAACAGCGTACCTTCGACTTATCAAACCCTGGCCTCTCACCGACAAACTTCCTGCCAGTCTTCTTCATGAACCTCTTAACCCTTCTGACAATCATAGCCATCTGCCACTGCAGATCCATCTCCTCCAGATCATCAGCATCGATCTGATCATAGTCTTCATCCAAAATTGCAGGATCAACAATCTTACCCTGAATGTAATTCTCATACGAAGCAATAAAAGATGCATAGAGAGCAAACTGCTGTTCAGCAGATTTAACACTCATGGGCATCTTCGAGTAGTTGTTGTTTGACACACTTGGGGAAAAAACTACTCTTGGTCGCTTGAGGTTGAGAAGCATTTGATCCTCCAGCTACAAAGCACACATCACCGTTCATGTTGAGAGATACATGTCCTTCGTGTGTTGAGTTAGCGCCTGACTCTCCCTTAGAGTAATAAGCAGATGATTCAGTTTTCGAACTTGATCCAGAGTTAACCTTTGCACCATACATACCCGGATCTTGAACCTGATCGGTAGGTGTCTCCTTTCGTACCATGTTCAGTTCAAACGTTCTTAGCTTGTTAACTGCTGTCTCCAGGTCATAGTCAGCAAAGTCTTTGTCTTCTCTCATCAACACAGTATACATCTCCCATTTCGGTGGGAGAGCATCAAGAAGCTTTTCAACAATCTCATCTTCTTTCTAAACAATTGAATAGTTGCTGAGTTCAGTCATCAGATGATAATATCTAGTGATGATATCATCAAGTGATTCATTCTTCAGATACTTGAAGACCGAGAATTGGGTTTTTAGAAGTTTAATTTTTGAGGCACGAATTCCCATATTGCCCTCAAACCGGTTCTCAAGTGCTTCCCAAAGCTCTCTAGCAGTTTTATACTTTCGGAAGGTGTGAAGTATCTCTTGTGGAAGAGCCATTGTAATTGCTGCATGAGCTTTGCTTTCGGCCTCATACATTTTCTTCTCCTCTTCTTCCATCTCTTTGTATTTCTTGATCTGATCACGACCCTCATACTTAGCAGTAGGTGGAATGTAACCATCTTGTATGCACACCCACATCTTAGCATCTTGATACTTGACATATTGTTCAAAACGATCTTTCCACGCTACATAATCGGTTTTCTTAAGCATCTTAGGTGCCTTTGTAGCCGAACCCGCTTCTACTTCCATCTTTACCAGTTCGGTAATGTTTATCGAAGACATCTTTCACAAAACTCAAAGAAATCCGAAAATCAAAAATTTTATTTTCAAACAGCACTGTAGGCGAAGTTGTGGATAACTTCGCTTAAAACTTAACTTCGCGTGAATTTGTAATTTCGCTCACTTTCTTAAATTCGCCGGATTGGCGAAGTTGAGAATAACTTCGCATAAGTTGAGCGAACTTGGGAGGTAGGCGAAGTTGTGGGTAACTTCGCTTGAGGTAAGCGAACTTGAAGAGGTAGGCGAAGTTGTGGATAACTTCGCTTAACCTTATATCTTCGCCGAAACCCTACTAACAGTGACGGCAACTTCGCCTGATGAACACGAACTTTCTGCAGATTAGATTTCTGGGTTTTTCGAGGTTTGTGAAGGTGTTATGGGTTGTTTATGATTGTAGGAGGTGAGTATAGCACAAAAACTCAGAAAACTCGTCCCGCGAATAGTCAAACGGAACGATTTCTACACTCGCGTGATAATCCCGAACCACACAATCGAGCAAAAGCTCTGATACCAATTGTAGGTTCCCAGCCGGATCTACACGAGATATCGCGTTCTACGTAGGTGCGGAATCCCTACGTAAGACGTTACGAGTATAGAAAACAATACGAGCTAACACACGATACGATAATCAAACACACGTTGTATTCCAACCGTAAACACGTGATACTATGATCACTGAATACAAAACTCTCTGACTCGAATACACGAATAAACTAAAACTCTTAATAATAATGAATAAGCCGTAAACAAACAGCTTATATAGACACGACAACTTCGCCTGGCATGTTCAGGCGAAGTTGTCTCTAACTTCGCTTGTCTAACAAGTTCGCCCATATAAGCGAACTTGTTAGCAACTTCGCTTACATACAAAACTCAAATCTAACTAACACGATTACAGACACTCGACACTGAACTACTGACATCATGCACCAACATTAGTTTTAACTTCGCCCAAAACAACTTCGTCGGTTTTGTTAAGTTCGCCTTAAACAACACCCAAAAAGATTAAAAATAACGATCAAAGAACCAAGTAACCCAAAGTTTAACAGTTTAAGCCAAAATGAAATACATAACGAAAATTTTAATACAAGAATAAACGGGATCAAATTTCAGTCTTGACGAGAACCTGCATGTTTTAGAAAAGATCCGAACAGGAATCATACTGATTAAGTGGCTATCACTCAAATCCATGTTCAGTGGTATTATGACATAAAGAAGCAGGTTGTAGGCAGGTATAAGACTTAGTATGGTTTTTCATCGTTTCTGTGATACGGTTTAGGTTCAATTAAGCTCAAAATTTAGATGGACATCACATGAGAGATTGTGATGCCTCCTATCTATTCTCAAGGCGTATTTGGCTTTTCCCAAGTCACCCCGAGTTGACTTCGACCCGTAGTGTCTGATTAAACAATGTGCACATGTTGACCTTCTGATTCATCTTCCCGATCCATCTTATACTTTGAAAATATTCTTTCTTGCCTCTTTCTTGATGTTTGTAACGAGACTAGCTTCAAAAGCTTAACGATATTGACTAGTCTTTTTTTTTAACGATAAAACAACTGCAAATCTAAGACAAACTGCAAGTCCCGAATTTGGATCACTGCAGATTAGCTAACACTTATCTTCGCGGGAATCAGAACACTCACGGGCTCGTGTATGACTGGGTAATCACTTTTCTGCCTATCATTCGGAAAGATGTATGTGGAGACATGCACAACTCAGAATGACTCTCCACAGTAAATCGAGAAGATTTAGTTTGTATCACTTCTACTTTTACGCACCATAGAAAGCTACCATAACATACAATGACTGTTCTAGAGTCTTTTAGGCCTAATAACTTCATCAGTTAAGCACACAAAATCAGTTTATCTATCACTTTCCAAGGTTGGATCAATTTTCTTTTTAACACCGTATTGAAACTTCTTGCGAAGTTATAGACTGAAAAATTATATCATCTCCCAAAAAAAAAATTTTAATTCTAGCGCCCCGATCAAGTCAAAGTCTTTAGGTAAACGGCTATCCTGAAGATTAAATGGATCAGCCGGACCGACCACATACGAGTATGTGTCCCTCTGACTAAGTATGAACGACTAATTTTAAGCGAAAGAATAAAAACCCATCATAAACCGCCTCGGTCACTTTCAGTCATCTGGTTAATGGCTATCCTTATAATCTACACGTAGAAATAAGGACCAAACATATCCTTGGATATGTCCTTCAAACTTTAGTAACCGACATAATTTTAAGCGATAGTGATGTGTTTTTTTTTAAAGATAAAAGAAAACAAGGTTACTCGGGATTGATCATCCCATTAAGCTCAACAAGATTTTGAAAACGGGATCGGTCAAACGCATTAGTAAAAAGATCGGCAAAATTATCCAGTGAATCAACCTTTTCAAGCACAATTAATTTTTTCTCAGCACAATCCCGTATAAAATGATGACGAATTTCAATATGTTTAGTTTTATAGTGTTTAAGGGGATTGTTAGTTACTGAGATAGCAGCAGTGTTATCAATGCAAATAGGAGTTTGAGTGAAATTCAGATCATAATCGCACATTAGTTGTTGTATCCATAAAACCTGGGAGCAGCAGTTTGACGCTGCCATGTACTCTGCTTCGCTGGTGGAAATGGCTACAGAGGTCTGCTTCTTGCACTGCCACGACACCAATCTTCCTCCGAGAAACTGACATCCACCAGTTGTTGACTTTCTGTTCTGATTGCAACCTTCATAGTCATTATCGGTGTATGCTACCAAATCCTATTCTCCACCTTTCGTGTACCATAGACCCAACTTAGGCTTTCCTTAGAGATACCGCAAGATTCTCTTCACTCCCTTCATGTGTGATTCCTTCGGGTTTGCCTGAAAACGAGCATAAAGACAAACTGCAAGCATAATGTCAGGTCTAGATGCAGTTAAATACATTAAAGAACCTATGATTGCCCGATATCGAGTGGGATCCACATCTTCATCACTGTCGGAATCAGCACCCAGTTTGTGGTTGACGCAGATTGGAGTGTCAAATGGGGTACTATCATCCATCTTGAAGCGTTGGAGCACATCATGGACATACTTCGTTTGATGAATAAACATACCATCTTTCTTCTGATCTACCTGCAATCCCAAAAAGAAAGTTAATTCGCCCATGGCGCTCATCTCAAACCTCTTCTTCATGATTGCTTCAAATTCCTGACACATAGTAACTCTTGAGGCAGCAAAAATGATGTCGTCCACATAAACCTGAACGAGTAGAAAATCTCCCCCTTTTCTCTTAACAAACAGCGTACTATCAATCTTTCCTCTCGAACCCATTCTTTAGCAAGTAATCTGACAGTGTTGCGTACCAGACACGAGGTGCCTAGTGTAACCCATATAATGCTTTGCTCAGTTTGTACACATGATCAGGAAAATCTGGGTCAGGGAACCCTGGAGGTTGTTCAACATATACCACTTCATCGACTTTACCAATAAGAAATGCACTTTTCACATCTAACTGGAACACTTTCATCTCTTTGTGTGCAGCAAATGCCAAAAATAGTCGAATTGCCTCCAATCTCGCCACAGGAGCAAACACTTCATTGTAATTGATTCCTTCCTGTTGATTAAACCCTTTCACTACCAATCTTGCCTTGTTGTGTATGATTATCCCCTTCTCATCTCTCTTACATTTAAAAATCCACTTTGTAACGATAGCGTTCACTTATTCGGTTTTTCAACTAATTTCCATACTTCCATCTTCTCAAATTGTGTCAGTTCTTCCTGCATGGCTTCAACCCATGAGCTATCCTTCAATGCCATTTGATAATTCTTTGGTTCAATCTGGCTGATGAAGCAGGTGTACAAGCATTCATTTATAATACCCGTGTATTTAATGCTTGCATAAACATATGTGTGTTCATCCAAACTTCTTCTAGTACGTACACCATCAAAAGGATTACCGATCACATTCTCCAAAGGATGATTCTTGTGAATTTTGGTGGACTGTACCGGACCGACTTCCAGATCATTCTCAAGATTTGAAGAAAGTTCATCAGTGTGAGACTGAGGTTGAGTGTGAAATGGATTGTAGAATTCATCTTCATTCGAGACAACAGGAGTTTCAACTGCACTTGACGAGGTTGGTTGATTTTCATCATATTGTGGACGTTGCATAGTGGTCTCCTCTTCGTCATACATTATCTGTGTGGCCATTTTCTCATCAATATCTGCAAAATCCAAGTGGGGCACATTAAAAGATTTGAATAGCTTATCATAGTCGTAAGCCTCTGCTGGTCCCATGCTCGGCCTTGGTGATTTGTAACTAGTAATATCAGTGTTACAGACCACCTCAACCTTGTTGTTCGATAGATTAAAGACTCTTCTGTTGGGTGTCCCAACAACATAGCCAACTAAGATTCCTTCGTCAGCTTTCTCACCAAATTTAGAGTTAGTCTTTAATATCGAACATGGGGACCCGAAAGGTTCAAGACCCTTCAAGTTTGGCTTTCTACCATTAATAAGTTGATAACAGGTTTTATTTAATCTTTTAACAGTTAAAACACGATTAAGGATATAACAGGCTGTAGCAACAGCCTCAACCCAGAACACCACGGGAAGTTTAACATCTGTCAGCATGGTCCTGGCGCCTTCGATTAGAGTTCTATTCTTCCTTTCAGCTACTCCATATTGCTGTGGAGTATATGGGGCACTGTACTGATGCTCTATCCCTTTCTGTACACAAAACATCTACATCTGATAGTTCTTGAATTATGTACCATTATCACTCCTGATGTACTTAACCTTCCTCCCAACAATATTTTCCACCTTGGTAATCAAGTTAATTACCAACTGAACTGTCTCATATTTTGCCTTCAGAAAATATACCCAAGAGTATCGAGAGTAATCATCGGTTACAACCAAACAGTATGAAGTTCCTCCTAGACTCTTTACATTCACAGGACCAAAGAGATCCATGTGAAGTAGGTCTAAGGTGCTGACAATTGAGTTAACCTTCTTGGAGTGATGAGGCTTTTTTGTGTTGCTTTCCTTTCTTACACGACATGCATTGATCTTCAAAGTTAAAATTCTTCAAGGGAACCCCAAGTACCAGCCCGTTCTTGACAATGTAATTCATCTTGCAAAGATGAATATGACCCATTCTTCGGTGCCACAGTTCTGACTCAGATTCTGTTGCTTTTGATAGAAGACATGACTCTTCTGTTGTTATCTCGGTTGATCTCATATCCATCACATACGTGTTCTTCTCTCTTGGAGCTCTCATTACAACCCACGTCTCTGGTATCTTGAAACCAGGATAAAGTATGAGTGCCTCATCTTTAGTAAAATGAACGGTGTATTCTTTGTCACAAATCTGAGAGACACTCAACAAGTTATGCTTCAACTCTTCCACAAAATTCACTTTTTCCAACTTTATTCTTCTATTCGTCACAGTCTCAATACCACTAATTCTTCCTCCACTTTCTCCTATGAAACTAACCCTTCCTCCTTGAACAGATTTCCAGTCACGTAAAAATTTCTTGTTACCAGTCATGTGCCAGGAACAGCCACTGTCAACAACCCACATATTGTTTACAGCCCTGTTTGACTATTCCTGCACAATTAAAGAGATAGATTAAAATCTGGGGACCCAAGACCTTCTGGTCTTGGGTTGATTAAATCTGTTATCCGGCATCCAGTATCTTGGTTGCCCAAAGTTAGTTTGAGGAGGGTTTCTATAAGTTCTGTAAGAAAAACTTCTAGATGACTGGCTATGAGGCCATCCAAACCTTCGTGAGTTAATTGAATTATAATTATTGGTTTGGTAATTTACAGGGAAAAAACGAGACTGATTTCTTTGAAATCTTGGATTAGACCAATGATTGAAATTTGGTGTGTTCACATTCTTACCAGCATCATAATTAGTATTCGTTTTATTCTCAGTTTTAGGAGGCCTCATATTTCTAGATTTTCTCTGTTTCAGAGGACAATCAGCGACAAGGTGTCCTACTCTATTGCATCTTAAACAACTTCTGTTCGAACTATTTTGGTTGTTTTGAACTTTCGTCTCAAAAGTTGTCGCATATTTCAAGGTTGCGTTACTACCCGTTTGTCTAACATATGGTGGGACAAATGGATTTAGGGAAGATTTCTTTTCATCAGGCTTATAGTCCTCCCCTAGTTTTAGTAACACAACCTTTTCTTCTATCTCATCCGATTCGGACGACTTGTCTGAATTTGACGATACGGAACTAGAGACATAGATAGTGACATTAGAAGTTGTCTTACTTGTTTCACTCTTATTAACTTCAGTTTCTTTAGCAGAAACTTTTATTGGAACTGTCTGACTAATTTCAACATTCGCAGATTGCTGATTACTAGGATTATAAGTATAGTTATTGTTGTATGGTGGTGGAATTTCAGAGAATCCAATTCCCCCTTTGTTAACCGGGGAACGTTGAACACTTATGATGTGATCTAACATATTAGAAGAATTTCTAAATTGTTCAATATTTCTATTCAGTTCCACCACTTTTACCTGGTAATCAGCTATCTGTTTATCTTTTTCAGCAATTAGTTTGGTCTTTTCTTCTAACACTTCATAACTAAGATCAATTACTTGTATTTTTTTCAGCTAGAGTGGCTTTAAGACTTCTGATATCCTTTTCACTAGCTTTTATTTTTACCGAGTAACTGTTTTCTTTAGTTTTATAATAGTGATGTTCTTCTTTTAAGTTTTTGAATTAAGTGTCCAAACTAACAAACTGATCAGTTAATGTTTTCAATTGATCAGACAGATTTTCACATTGTTCACAATGAAGTTCAGAACATACCTCTGATAGTTGATCGTTTACTTCTGCCATGTAAGCTTGATTTTCCCCCATCTCTTTGTCACTTCCTCCAGTTTCGATGTTTACCAGATTTGCCTGTTCGAACACCACCTCAACTTGTATGTTCCAGTTGTATCCACCGTTCTGTTGAGATACCATAGCCTTATTTTCACTTCCATTCCCATTCTGTTGAGTAGGCATGTTTTGGCTTCGTTCGACTCTCTCATTTGTGTACTCTTTAGCAAAGTGACCATTTTGTTGACAGTTATAACAATGAACTTTTGACTTATCAAACCCCGGTCTTTCTCCAACAAACTTTCTACCAGTTTTCTTCATAAATCTCTTTACCCTTCTCACTATCATAGCCATCTACCACTGCAGATCCATTTCTTCCAGATCATCAGCGTTGATCTGATCATAGTCTTCATCCAAAGTTGCAGGGTCGACTATTTTACCTTTGATATAATTTTCGAACGATGCAATGAAAGAGGCATAAAGAGCAAACTGTTGTTCTGCTGATTTCACACTCATAGGCATCTGTGAGTAGTTCTTGCTAGAAGCATTGGTTGAGAAATTACTAGTTGTGGTTTGAGGTTTTGAGGAACTATTACCTCCTGCTACAAAACATACGTCACCATCCATATTGAGAATCACATGACCATCTGGAGTGGATTTTGGTTCCCCCTTTGAGTATTATGCAGTGGATTCTGTTTTTGAACTTGAGTTTGTAGTGACTTTAGCACCATACATTCCCGGATCCTGAACCTGATCAGTAGGTGTCTCCTTTCGAACCATGTTAAGTTCAAAGTTACGTAACTTGTTTACTACCGTCTCCAAATCGATATTCTCAAAGTCTTTATATTCTCGCATCACAACTGTGTACATTTCCCATTTTGGTGGGAGAGCATCAAGAAGCTTTTCCACTATCTCTTCTTCCTTGTATTCAATGGAATAGTTATTTAGCTCGGTCATCAGATGATAATATCGTATGATGATATCATCAAGTGATTCATTTTTCAGATACTTGAATACAGAGAATTGAGTTTTCAGCAGCTTTGTCTTGGAGGTACGTATTCCAACATTTCCTTCATATCGATTCTCTAGTGCTTCCCATAATTCTCTAGCTGTTTTGTATTTCTTAAATGTGTGGAGAATCTCCTGTGGAAGAGCCATTGTTATGGTTGCATGTGCTTTACTTTCTGCCTCATACATTTTCTTTTCATCGTCCTCCATCTTACTGTACTTCTTAATCTGTTCACGACCTTCAAACATAGCTGTTGGTGGGATGTACCCATCTTGAATGCAGGCCCACATCTTTGCATCTTGATACTTCACATACTGTTCAAATCTATCTTTCCATGCAACAAAATCAGTACATTTGAGCAGTTTTGGAGCTTTAGTTGCTGAACCAGCTTCAACCTCCATCTTTACCAGTTCTGTGATGTTTATCGAAGTCATAGTTGAAAGAATTGTGATTCAAAAATCAAAAATAAAATTCTATGAACTGCTAAGAGCGAAGTTAGTACAACTTTGCTAGCTTGTAACTTCGCTGGTACTTAACTTCGCAGAACTAAACTTCGCTACTAACAACTTAGCTACTTCTCAACTTCACTACTTCACAACTTCGCTACTTCACAACTTCGCTACTTCGCTACTTCACAACTTCGCTGAAACCCTATATGTTCACTGAAACCCTAGTACGGGTGACGACAACTTCGCCTGAAGAACAAAGGAGTTTTGCAGGCTTAGTTAGGTCGATTACGATGGACGCGAGAGTGGCTTGAAGGTGTAATTGATGAGTGGTGAAGGGAAAATGACAAAAAACGAGGTATTTTCACGTAAACTCGTTCCGCGAATGGTCTAACGGAACGATTTTGACACCCGTGTGATAATCCCGAACCACACAATCAAGAGCAAAATGCTCTGATACCAATTGTAGGTTCCCAGCCGGATCTAAACAGGAGTATCTCGTAACACGAGGGTGCGAAATCCCCACGTATACGATATGAGTGTCGAGACGATTATCACGTTTAATATATGCCAACACACTAGAACAAAAGATAAAACTTGATATATTGCTAACACGTGACTCAGAGAATCACAAAACCAATCGTTCAAAAACTTAACCAACTCAGCCGAAGTTATGAGTTTATAATACTCGACAACTTCGCCTAACACACTAGGCGAAGTTGTCATAACTTCGCTGTCCATCAAGTTCGCCCAACACATGGCGAACATATAATAAACAGTATTCAACATAAAGCAAACAATCTAAATGATTACAGACACAAACAAACACAAGATACTGAACTACTAACATCATGCACCAACAAGCCGACGCCCTTAAACAGTTAAAGTCATGAGATCCGGGTGGAATCAGGTATAAACCGAACAAAAGATTAGCTTAGGGGCCACCCTAGCTCAGATCTGGATCGAACGGGATGAAAGACGGTGAAAATGGCGAAAAACGGTGGAAAACGAGTGAGATCTCGTTTTTTCCGGCAATGACGGCGCCGGCGACGAAGAGAATGTTTAAGGTTAAGTCACAGAATGTTCTGACATTTTCTGACCTAACCCTAATTCGTTAGCAGAGAGTTAAGTAACTATCACTAATTCGTCAGGTTGGTTCGGTAAGGAAGAGCAACGAACTAGCCTTAATTCGTATGCTAATTCGTTAATGAAAGAGTGACGAACTAGCCCCAGTTCGTTATGAGGACTGGTTTTTTATAAGGGTTTAGTTCGCTATGAAGTTCAATTCGTTAACCAGACCAAACGAATGTGGTCCAATTCGTTAAAAGGACCAGTTCGTCATAAGGTTCTATTCGTTACGAGAACCAATTCGTTATGATAGTCAATTCGTTAAGAACTGGGTAACGAACTAGAAGTTTAATAAATTGATAGAACATTCCCTGGACTTAGAGAAGAATGATTTAATTATATAGAAGCCCCTGGACTTTATTAATATATGAAAAATACCTTTAAAAGGTTAACAAGTAACGATTAACTAACCGGTTAATGAATCAATGAAGTACAACCGGCTTAGACGCTTAAGATAAATTAAGTAAACAATAAGAAGAGCTAGAGCAGTATTTAATATATGTAATGATTATATAGTTAGTCGCGCTCATCTAAAGAAAGGGATAACCATAAACGATGAATGTAATCACATTCAGGTGAGTTTCTAGCCCCACTTCCTTGTTATGTTTTTGGGGCTGTGTGCATACTCGATGTGATATTTATTACACTTACCTTAATTGGTAAGTGTATGCCTTGTATGATTCATGTATGATGAATGCTTGATGGTTCGTGAACGATCTTCGGATATTGCATGAACCGCCAGGTGGTAGTTAAAGATATGATTGCTATATATGATGTATGAATGATGTATGTATGTATGTATGTATTTATGTATGTACGTATGTATGTATGTATGTATGTATGTATATATGTATGTATTTATGTATGTACGTATATTTATAGTATGTGAACAATCTTCGTATATTGCACGTATTGTTAAGGAAAGTATGTAAAGAAAGGTATGGTATAGTTGCACAAAACAAAGGGACCAGACCCTAATAATATCTGTGAGGATAGGGACCAGACCCTAATAATATATGTGAGGATAGGGACCAGACCCTTATAATATCTGTGATGTTGGGGACTAGACCCTTATAATATCTATAAGGTTATAGGGTAGAAGGCTCTTTAAGTAGTATGGATAGTGATATATGTGAATAAATTGTATGTTGTACGATTAACTAGAACTCATTCAGCGTAGCTGACTTTTAGTATGCACGCAAGTGAGTAGGATGAAGCAGCTCGCTTGAGGGGAACACGTGGCACATGAATAAGAGACTGGCATCCGAGGACTCAAGACGTTTATTAATTTATGTTTAATTTGAAATACACTATGTTTGATAAGACAAGTTATGGATTAATGTTACTGTTTTATGAATGTTTTAATATTCCGCGAACGTTTTATTAACTTTGATGTTTAGAACTATGTTAATGAGTAAATCCAACGTCCAACGTAGGGCACAGGTAACGGGGCCTTACAAGTTGGTATCAGAGCATAAGTTCAAGAGAATTAAGCATCCTACATGCTTAGACTCGAACAGAGAAGGGATTTAATTAAGAAGAGAAAGAAGGTGTCAGTTCAAGAATTCCATGTGTCACTCAAGCAAGCTCAGTAACGGTGAAGTGTATGGCTGAATAATGAATGTTAACGTTAGCTCAATTGAGGGAAAAAAGGGATACGTGTGTCCTAGGGATAGGAATTATTGATTGTTTGGTTGATTAACTATTTAAGAATAGAATTAGGACAAATGGACTCATAAAAGGAAGTGTATATGACACATAAAGAAACGTGATCAGCTAATCACAGCTGGCAAATGTTATTACCTGTTAGCCTTACTATCCTTGTATTAAATGGTTCCTTGAGTGATGAAATTTGTGTTTCCTTATAGAATACGAATGGCTGGAGCTAAGAAAGATGTTGGAAAAGGAGGACGTACGGGGCGTCGTGGTAGGCCACGCATTGTCCGAGAACCGTCCGAAGAATCTGCTACCAACACTGAGGGAGAAGGAAGTGCAGCTGGTTGAAATCCGAGCAACAACGAAGGGGTTCAACTGGATCCCACAATTCAAGTTGCCATTGCTCAAGAGGTAGCAACTGCTGTGAAGAACATAAATCCAGAAAAGTCTGCTGGAAGTCAGGCAAGGACTGCTGAGAAGTCTGGGGAAAAGAGTAAGAAGGATGATGAGAAAGAGAAGTGTTAAGTCAAGAATTTGACTTGAAATGACTTAAAGAAGATTAAGAAGATTGGAATCTTCTCAACACTCCCTTGAAACAACTAAGTATGGAAACCGAGTACACTTGGACATCCGAGCAGGGTTCTACTTGATCTAGCATGATATTTTGTCTATCGGGTAAAGTTATCTTCTTGAAGTATTCTTTAGTGATAATCCGAACATGATTCACTTCTTCTAGCAAAGGTGTTCTTCACGTCGAGCACAGTTCGGTTACTAGCAGAACCTTGACTAAACCAAGCTCTTGAAGCAAAGTAATTGGAATATCTAGCAAGGTTTAATAAACATTAATCCGAGCACGCTTGTTGAAAGTGATCAAGAAATATTCTAAGTACTTTTTCCAGCAAGGTTCAACTCCAAGCAAGCTACAGTGACACCAGCACAGTTCAAACTGCTTTACCAGCACACTTTGGTTTGCTTAATAGGTTATCATTTAACACAGAGTTGAAGGGATTCATGAAGAACAGTCTGCTCGTAGAATCACATCGAGCAAAGTTTGCTATGGTCAAGAAGATTAAAGTCTTCTAGATGAGTTTTTCTTCTGAAAATACTCTAAGTAAAGTCTACCCGGAGAACTGTTCACAAGCACACTTCAAGGTTACTAGGTCTGCTCGAAGAAGACAAATGTGTTGGTGCATAATGTCAGTAGTTCATAGTCTAGTGTCTGTAATCGAGTCTGTAATGTTTAATTATGTTTTGTATGTTTAAGCGAAGTTACTGACAAGTTCGCTTAACAGGCGAACTTGTTAGTCAAGCGAAGTTATGGACAACTTCGCCTGAACTTGCCAGGCGAAGTTGTCGTGTATAAATAGTCCTAGGTTACGGCTTGGTTTGTTATCGTGGTTTAAGTTCGTGTCAGTTGTTCAAGTTCATTGTAACGTGAGGACGAGAGTCTGTAACAGTGATATTACATCACGTGTTTGAGTTATAATATATAACGTGTGTTCGTGTGATTCGTGTTCTATACTCGTAACGATCTACGCAGGGATTCCACACCTGAGTAGACCGAGATATCTCGTGCGATCCGTCTAGGGAACCTAACTTCGCCCCAACTTTAACTTCGCCTATACAGATTTTATCACAACTTCGCACATGGTAACAAGCGAACTTATGGTACGCCTTAACGTTTATCTAACTTGGTTCGTTTGTTGCAGATATGGCTGCGGTAGCAGGTGCTGGTGGTGCTGGAGGTGACGATGGAGATAATCAGAGGCAATTCTTCCCGAGTCATAACATGTTTATCACCTTAGACCCAGAAGCGAGCGGTGTTGAGGATTACCGCGAGATAATCACATTCCTCATTCGCTCGAGGTTATTCCACGCTATCACTACGACTCTGCCGATATCCTTACCCAATATCGAGGATTTCTGGCAGACTGTGGAATACGATTGCCGCGTTGAGCCCCCGGTTAAGCGAGCAACTGTCAACAATCAAGAAGTTCAGTTCTCATCTGAACAAATACGGGTGGCTTTACGGTTCGGTGAGGAGACTAGGGATGACCCTACAGAGTTTGTGGCTCCGTTCCGTTATGGAGCGTTTCTCAGAATGGGCTACTCTGGTCCATTAGGTGATACTCAGAGGAGGAAGGGTTTCCTACTCGATCAGTGGCGCTTCCTCATGCACGTAATGATTGTCTGCATGTCTGGGAGGAAGGCGGGCACTGATGGTATGGGTGCGACCATGCAGTCAGCAATGACTGCTCTGACTTATAACAAACGTTATAGCTTTAGTCAGATGGTCTTTTACGAGATCGATAGACAGAGAAGAGCGATGGCCCGTGAGAGGTTCATCATGTATCCAAGATTCATTCAGATGATCTTGAATCATGTTGCTCCCACGTTGCCTCAAAGACGTCCAATACGATACGTGGAGAGTGTGAGCAAACGGATCTTTGCTCAATGCCGGACTTCGAGTGCGAGAAGCAAGCCTGAGCTGCGTCCGAGGCATACTCCACTGTTTGGGTATTTAATCAACCCGGAGTATGTTCCTGCTACTGGGGATGAGTTCAGAGACCCTCAACCACGACAGGTAGGAGCACCTCGAGATGTACCTGCTGTGCCTGTTGTGTCGGCTGAGGAGGATGTTGACCTTGATGCTGCATTTGGCGGCCAAGGATTCTTCGACATGGACCGGTTTGATCCGCAAGAAGAGGTGCAGGTCTCTGCTGCACAGGTTCGGGAAGTGAATGTTACTAGAGCAGCTACGACGGTGGCTGACTCAGATCTTGATGATGTAATGAATGAAGCGAGAAGGATGTTGGTGACACGAGAGAGGACGTTAGGGAAGAGAAAGAGGACAGTTGATGATACTGAGTCAGAAGAAGAAAAAGAGGATATTCACAAGTTGATTAGACGTTCGAGACGGGAAAGGACAGGTGCAGGTATGGGAGCTGGAGAGACTTCAAGAGTTATACGTTTCGCTCCATCCGCATTGTTAGGTATGTCGATTGTTCCTACATCTGTACAGGTTACAAGTTTAAGCGCCGCGGAAGTTCCCGTGGTGGCTACATCAGCTTTCGGCATCCCATCCATCACACTACAGATGACGACTCCGGAGATTGTGTCTTTACCACCTCCAACGCTTACTCCTTCAGAGGTGGTGGCACAATTTGTAGAGTCGACAGTCGTTGCAACTGCAGGGTTGTCGGTCACGATACCACCTGCGGTTACGTCCACAACTGCTTCTGATGTCCCGGTTACATTCGAGATCCCTGCTGAGTATACTCAAGACACATCTAACATGAGGTTTGATTTCGATGCAACCCTCTCAGACTCGGAGAGAATAGCTGCACTTGAGAGGGTCGTGGCTGAACAATCAAGGGTGAATCTTGTCCAGACCCAGGCTATTCAGCGCCTTGTAGCAGAGAATCAACTACAGTCGTCCCTCCTGATTGAACATGGGAGAATTATAGATGCTATGAAAGAGTTCTTGGCATCTCAGGGGGAGACAGGCTGTAAAGGCGACGAGTTAAGGACAAAGAAGAGGAATGACAGAGACGATGATCCCAATGCATCGAAAGATGCAGGTGGTGAGTTGCCAAGAACTACTCAAGCTCTTGGGACTTCCACAGCTCAGGGGGAGTCTGCAGGTGCAGTTGGTGGTGATGAGGTGGTGATGGTTGATGATGAAGATGATGTGATTGATGCTTTGAAAGAATTAGATGATGATGTGATGTTTGATGATGATGTGCTGCCTACTGAGGAGATTGAGAAGATTGGAGCTCAGATTGTGATTGAAGAAGATGTTGAAGAAGGTGAAATAGTAGAAGAGAATGTAGAGCATGACATTCCAGGTGTGGAGAAAGCAGATATGCGTAATGAGACAGTAATTGATGAGACTGAATGGGAAGAGCAGCCTAGGTGGAAGGAAGGCTATGCTCAGTGGTTCGTCAAAACGAAGAAACCAGCGGTCCCTACAATGTTTAAGAAGAGTTACAATATTAAAGGCTGTGCCGAAGCGAAGAAAGGGATTATTTGCTGGATCTATGATGAGCAGTTGAAGCTCTTTGTGATTAAACGATATGACGGCGTTCAGTATTTTAAAAGAATGTTAAGGTCGTTGAATACACTGCCGGAATGTGAAGTGAAAGACTTAGCCAGATTGGGGTTAATCAATCGAAATGACGATAATATGGCTAGAGTCGTTGAGAAAATTGTGTGGAGAGAGAGTATAAAAGAGAAGAAGTTTGAGCTGTTGAAACCGCAGAAGGGAAAACTTGTTGAAGACAAGGATAGAGGTTTGAGAGCTGATGGAAAACCTTGGATGGTCATGAAGTATAAACCGATCTGGTGCCTTAAAGAAGTATCGATGAAGCTAATGCCCAAGGATGTGCTTAAAGACCTAAAGTGGTGGTATGTGGATTTTGAGACAGCAGAGGCGGTGATGGAAGATGAGGATGAACAAGAGCTCCTAAGAGTTTACGATCCGATGCATTTGGTAAACTTATCGCAAGCTGATCTGAAGGTGCTTAATGAGAAGAAAATCTTTTATATTCCTGCTTGGAAGGACGAAGCGAGGAAGTATCAAAGAGGTGTGTCAGTTTGTGTTAGAGAAGGAGTGCATGCGTGAAGATACAAGATTGAAGATTACAAGACAAGTGCTTAAAGATCAAGATATGAAGCTACTACCAAGGGGGAGTCTGTTGGTGCATAATGTCAGTAGTTCATAGTCTAGTGTCTGTAATCGAGTCTGTAATGTTTAATTATGTTTTGTATGTTTAAGCGAAGTTACTGACAAGTTCGCTTAACAGGCGAACTTGTTAGTTAAGCGAAGTTATGGACAACTTCGCCTGAACATGCCAGGCGAAGTTGTCGTGTATAAATAGTCCTAGGTTACGGCTTGGTTTGTAATCGTGGTTTAAGTTCGTGTCAGTTGTTCAAGTTCATTGTAACGTGAGGACGAGAGTCTGTAACAGTGATATTACATCACGTGTTTGAGTTATAATATATAACGTGTGTTCGTGTGATTCGTGTTCTATACTCGTAACGATCTACGCAGGGATTCCGCACCTGAGTAAACCGAGATATCTCGTGCGATCCGTTCAGGGAACCTACAAAATGGCACAAAGTGTGTCCGAAAACCTATTTTTACACTTAGTATAGTTTTGAATATGTAATTTGATTATGTACCAATCATTAGGGTTTCTAGAAGGAATGACATATGTCAGGTGGTGGCAGGCCTATAAATTTTAGGGCATGCCTACAACGGATGACATATTACACTTTTCAGACCTAAAAGAATATTTTCTGATATTGAGTGTGACGGCTGTCGATTAGTACGGATAATACATTCCTTACAAGAAACCCTAATTGATTGACATTTGTATGAATCCTTTCTATAAATGGAAATCATTTGAGTTATTGTTTGTGTCTGTTACATTTATTATCATTTAAGCAACAACTCTGTTTGTTTATGATTCTGCCGTTAACAAACACTTTTCCTTACACAAAATAGCAACCGTCATTAACCCTCTTGTCAACACATCTAATGTGTGAGTTATGACATTATTGTGAGCGATCATTACGTCTTTGTTTTTGGGACCTGACAAGTGGTATCAGAGCATGTTAGTTGCTGTTCGGGTGAAGAAATTGTTGCTATTTGCATATCTGAAGAAGAAAGATGACGTAAGCAGAGAACTGTTCCATTGAAATATGACGTCAGCTACTCTGTTCTTCATTTTCCTCTAAATCTATAAATTTCTGGTGTCTTCTTTTACTCATTTTAATTAAAGTTTGCATCTTTATTACTTAATCTTGCTCCAATCGAAGCAGACACATCAGATCTGAAGACTTAATTCTCAGATCTGATTATTTTCAAACTTCGATTGTGTACTCTGTATTTTTTTCTGTACTCTGTTTCTGATTTTCAAAATACCAAAATGTCTGGTTTTGAAAAGCAAGAGGTCTCCACTAACAAGATTCCTAGGTTGTACGGACATGAGAACTTTGTGGAATGGAAGGTCTTGTTTGAGGCTACAGTGTGCTTCAATGACGTTGATATGTGGAATTTAATCAATACGGGTCCTTATGTGGCTGATGGAGCAAATCCCAACCAAGCTGTTGTTGAAAGGATGAGAAAGGTGGATGACAAGGCTTTAGCTATGATCAAGTTGGGTCTGTCTTGGGAAATTCTGACCAAAGTTGCACATCATACATCCAAAGCCATGTATGAGGTTGTGCTTGAAATGTTCGAAGGAAACACTGAGCTGACAAAAATCAAGAAACAAAGACTCAAGCAACAGCTTGAGTGATTCAAGTACAAGGATGGAGAAAGATTGAAATCAATTCTTAAAAGATTTCTAGCTATTATGAATGAACTGAGAACCACTGATTATGTAATGACTGACCTTGATCTGACCACTAAGTTGCTGAATTCAATACCAAAGGAGTGGTATATGGCCAGCAAATTCATCCTTCAAAAACCAAATTTTGAACAACTCAAGTTGGATGATGTAATTTGCTTTCTACAAGCTACTGAGACAGAGATGATTGAGAACGAAATGATCAAGGAAGATAAGCCATGTTTCCAGGTGTCCAATGCTTTTATTGCACCTATGGGAAACTTGTCTACCAAAAACCAACAACAAATTCCAATCATAGAAGAACCTACTGATCATGGTGTTGATACACCTAAGGCATTTGTTTGTGGTAGCTCAAGTAACCAAGGAAACCAGTCAAGGTTCAATGTCCAACTCATAGATGACAATGACTCTGCCTCCATGGCAAGTGGACATTTACCTTACTCTGGTGGAAATAGGGATGGCAATGAAACCCTAACCCGATGGGAAAACCCGAAACCTGACATAAATCGGACGGGTAATACCCGACCCATTAGGGTTTGGGACGGGTTTGGGATTAATTTAAATTTTTTCGCGGTTTTAGGAGGGGTTTGGGATTTCTAATATAACCGATTACCCGACCCGATTACCCGATAACATATTACACATTTACCCGATTATATACCCGATGTTCCCGATATAGCTTATTATATTATATATATATACTATATTCCAATATATTATACGTCGAAACTTGTTTATGCTAATTATTTGAGATATTTTATCTTTATGGTAACCATATTTGTAATCGATTAGTTATATTTTGTCAATACCCGACGAGTTTTGAGCCGGGTATACCCGGCGGGTATTTTATCAAAACCCGATAGGAAACCCGAAACCCGATGGGTAATTACCCGATTAAAACCCGATGGGTTTGGGACAGGTTTTGGATGGACTTCAATAACCGGGTATGGGTTTGGGAATACCAAAACCCGACCCAAACCCGACCCATTGCCATCCCTTGGTGGAAACAATGGTCAAGGAGGTGAAACTCAAGCATTGTTCTCTATGTTCACAGAATCCTACAATGCATTTGTAGCCAAAAACATGGCCCACACAAGTGTTATTCAAGATGATTTGGAACAGATTGATGTTGATGATCTTGAAGACATGGACTTGAAGTGGCAAGCTGCAATGTTAGCACTGAGAAGCAAAAGGCTGTTTAATAGGACTAGTAGATCTCTAGTTTCTAGTCCAAATGAGAGGATTGGATTTGATAAGTCTAAGGCAATCTGTTACAATTGCCAGCAACCTGGACACTTTGCTAGAGAATGTAATCAGCCTAGAAACTTCCAAGCTAATCAGTACCAGAATCAACAACCAAGAAATCAGTTGCAATACCAGCAGAATCAACCTAGAAACAACAACTACAACAACAATCCCAACAACTTCAACAACTATCAACAGCCATAAATGAATAATCAATAAGTTATGCCTCAGAACCAAAATTACCAAAGAAACCATAAATTTCAAACTGCTCCTAATAACCCCAACAGAAACAATCAAAATCAACCAAGAAACCAATGGAATGTAGCTCTTGCTACACAACAAGAAGGGAATTTTGATTGGAGTGACCATGAAGATGACATCATAAATGCTAATGTTGCACTGATGGAAAAGATTGAGAATGAGGATAAATCTTCTTCTTCACATGTACCTTCAAACTGTACAACTTATTTACTTGAAACAATTGATGCATTGAATGTGAAAGTAGGTAAGTTGGAAAGTGAATGCTTTAAAAGACAAAGCATAATTAATGGGTATCAAGCAAGTGATATAATCAATGAGGAAAAGATTAGAAGTCTTGAGGAGGATTGTATGGTGAGTTACAGAACTCAGTCAAGATATGTAACTGAAATTGATGGTTTGAAGAAAATGATTATTGAAGAAAAGGTGAAGTATACCAAACTACAAGTTGAGAATGAGTTTCTCAAAAACTTAATCTCAACTGGGAATATTTGTGGTATTATGAACAAGGTAAAAGAGGAAGATAAGTACAAAGTTGTTCCACCACCATTCAACAACAATTATCTGTCCAAAGTAGACAAAGAAAAGAGAGAGGGATATCTTGAACAATTCAGAGAAGTTTTTCAAGATAAAGAAGAGTTCATTGACAAGTACAAGATGGTTGAAGTGAGTAAAGATGGAGAGTTTGTTGTAAAGGATGAAGCAAGGGATAACAAATCAATTGGTATTCAAGTTTCAGAGGATGACTTCAGTGAAGACGATCTGAATATGGATGACTTAAGTGACTTAAATGATCAAATCACAGATGAAGAGGTTCAAACTGCTGAGAAGAATAGATTACAGAGGAAACCTGAATCAACTGCCAAATTACCTCTGTTGCCACCTATGACACCAAAAATGAAGAAACAGAATGAAAGAATGAAGAAAGAACATGTGTCTTTTAACGTATGTGAAAGTTCAAAGGTTAGCTATAATGCAGTGAAGCCACCAAGCAAAGCTCTCTTGAAAATAATAAGTGACAATAAAAAGAACAAGGTCACTAAAACATTTGTTGGTAATAACTTCATTCCAGTGTATCATGTCTTCTCAAACCATGAAGTGTTTGACATTGGAGAAATAGAAACAACGAAAGAGTATGAGAAAAGACAATCAAGACACAGAGGGAGCCTGGATGAAGAACCTTTGAATTTGAAGAAGATAGTCTTTGTGAAAGGAAAAGTTGATAGACAAGACATCAAGATTGATGAGTTTGTTTCATTTAAAATTGACTATGATGGTTTGAAGACTCAGAAAACACTTGGGATTAAACCACCAAGACCTAGTGAGAGATTAAGAAAGGGAAATGCTCATGAAAGCTTCAAAGGAAAGGTGTGGTGCAAGAAATGTGATGAAAATGGTCACCACACTAATTCTTGCAATGATAGATTCAACTTCAAACCTTTTCATGTACCTGATGGAACAAACTTTGGAAAAAACTTTAACCATTACAAGCAAAAGTATGATGAGTATATGGGTAAAGGTAAAGGATGTGAGAAGGGGACAGTTGGTGAAGATAATCAGAAGGTCAAGAGAAATGTGAAGAAAGAAAGGAACATTAGTCCAAAGAAGACCGAGACTGATGTAAGAAGAAATTCTCAATCACCAAGAATAACTCCTAATCAAGACTCAAAATCTGTTAAGTCTGATGACTCTCATAAATCACCAAACAATGAAAGGAAAAGAAACAAAGGTGTCTTTTTAAGAAAGAAACCAACTGAGTTGACTGGTGATGAAAAATTTCTTTTGAAATATGGGTTTGAACCTAGTGGTTTTTCATGCAAGCCAAGATTTGAGGTTCAAGTTGAAAAGAGTTTTGATGTGAGAGATGAATCAAGTACAAAATACTATGTGGTAAATGACAATCAAAGCACAACATCTTTTGTGAAGACTCCAAGAGAATGTGGTTATGAAACTGACAATTCAGATAGCATTGAAATTACCCATGAAGATTATGAACCCATTGCTCTCACAGCCAATGCATCTATTGTTACTATTTCTGATGATTTGCAAGTTGAATCAGCTTGCAGTTCATCATTTAAATGATGACTCTCTTTCATATGTGCAGGAACAGTCCACTCCACTGAATAAAGTATGGTATATGGATAGTGGATGTTCTAGGCATATGACTTGTGACAAGAGGTCACTTGTTAACTATGAAGAAAAATTTGAGGGTCCAGTGGCATTTGGAAGTGATGAAAATGGTGGAAGAATTGTTGGAAAAGGGATATTAACCAATGAAAAAAGTCACATTTGACAATGTTTTCTATGTGGAGGGACATCAATATAATCTTTTGAGCATATCCCAGATGTGTGATAAAGGTTATAAAGTTGGTTTTGATGATTCTCACTGTTTCATTTTAAGACCTGAATATGTAATCCCACCTGATATGATCATGATGATGGCCCCAAGGAATGGCAACTTATATGAACTGAACATGAAAGAAGCTATTTAAGGGGTGGTACATGTTTTGTCTCTAAAGCCACTGAAAATGAATCAAAATTGTGGCATAGAAAGTTGTGTCATGTCAATCTAAAGAACATGAACAAACTAGTCAAGGGTGAGCATGTCATTGGTTTGCACTCTAGGGAGTTCAAGTTATATGAACACTGTATCTCATGTCAAAAGGGAAAGCAGCAAAAGTCTTATCACAAGACTAAAATCATCAACACAATTGATCAAGAACTTGAAATGCTTCACATGGATCTCTTCGGTCCTGTAAGTGTACCAAGCTTTGGGAAAAGAAGATACAGTCTTGTGATCATTGATAATTTCTCAAGATATACTTGGGTTTATTTCCTAAGTACAAAAGATGAGGCTGCTGAGTTAACTATGAATTGTGTAAATAGGATTGAGAATCAACTGGATAAAAGGGTTAAAGAGATGAGAAGTTACAATGGCATTGAGTTTAAGAATGGAGTTATAGAAGAATTCTACAATTCAAAAGGCTACTTCAACAATTCTCAGCTCCTAGAACTCCTGAACAAAATGGTGTAGTAGAAAGGAGGAACATAACACTCATTGAAGCTGTAAGAACCATGCTAGCAGATGCTTACTTGCCTGTCACTTTTTGGGCAGAAGCCATTAACACAGCCTACTATGTTCAGAACAGGGTACTTCTCAATAAAAGTCAGAACAAGAATCCTTATTTAATCTTGTTTAAAAGAAAGCCCTACATCAAGTTTCTCAAACCATTTGGATGCAGAAGTTCTCTTTTAAATACCAAGGATTACTTGAACAAGTTTCAAGAAAAATCCTTAGACTGTTTCTTTGTTGGATACTCTACACACTCAAAGGCCTACAGAGTATATGTGAAAGATCACTTGGTTGTGATTGAGTCATCTGATGTAGTCTTCAATGAAAATCAGTTCAACACAGTTGATGGAGCAACATGGCTATTTGATCTTGAAAAATTGATCAAGTCCTTCAAGATTTATCCTGAAGACTTTGATGAAACCTTTTACAAGACTAATGTGTTTGAAGAGTCAAATCAGAAGACATTAGACTTGGAAAAGTTATGGAAAAAGGTTGCAAGAAAATAAAGTGAATATGCATTCATCAAGAATTCCTCAAGTGAAAATGATGACCAAGTTCAAGACAATGATCAAGAAGATAATCATAGTCCAGAACAAGATCAAGCAGAAAACAATCAAGACAATCAAGTAGTGCAAGATGATCAAGTGCAAAATGAGGAAGATCAAAGCAACCAAAGATTTGATGAAGAAAGTGCAAGTAGAGAAAGATTTCAAGATCTGTTTGAAAGGTTGAATTTAGGTACCTCACAGTAGAATCATGAGGAAGCAGGTGAAATTGATGATACAACAGCTGGTTTGGTCATTGATGAACCTGATCTCAATGAATCAATTCTTGACACTATTGTGTCTACTAATATGATAGTTCAAACCTCTTATTTTGAAAAGAATCATCCTTCTGTGAACATCATTGGAGACATTAATGAAAGAGTTACAAGAAGTCATTTTGAATCTGCAAACATTTGTTTGTACTCCTGCTTTCTATCCCAAAGAAAACCTAAGAACATTGTTCAAGCATTGAAGGACAAAAGTTGGGTAGAGGCTATGCAAGAGGAGTTGTCTCAATTCAAAGATCTACAAGTGTGGAAACTTGTAGATAGGTCAAGAAACATATATGCAATTGGAACCAAATGGGTTTTCAGAAACAAAAGGGATGAAAGAGGTATTGTAACTAAGAACAAAGCGAGACTTGTAGCTTTGGGATGACTACAAGAAGAAGGGATAGACTTTGAGGAAGTCTTTGCACCAGTTGCAAGACTTGAAGCAGTAAGAATTTTCTTAGCTTATGCTGCCTCGAAAATATAAGGGTATACCAACTTGATGTCAAATCTGCATTCCTAAATGGAAAATTAGAAGAAGAGGTGTATGTAGCTCAACCACCAAGATTTGAGGACCCTGTGTATCCTAACAAGGTGTATAAACTAAACAAAGCCCTGTATGGACTGCATCAAGCTCCAAGAGCTTGGTATGATGAGTTATCAAATCATCTTCTTTAAAATGGTTTCCAAAGGGGAGCTATTAACAAGACCCTCTTTACAAAAAGAAAGGAAGGGATTTGCTGTTGTTACAAGTCTATGTGGATGACATTATATTTGGGTCAACCAATGAGCAGATGTGTATGGAGTTTGAAGAGGTAATGAAATCCAAATACAGTATGAGCTCAATGGGAGAAATGAACTTCTTTCTTGGACTGCAAGTTCAGCATAAAGCTGATGGGATTTTCATCTACCATTTTAAGTATGTGCAAGACATACTAAACAAATTCAAGTGTAATGATTTGAAAACTGCTTCAACTCCTACGGATTCTAAAGAAAAGATGATACCTGATGAAAAGGGTGAGCCAGTGGATGAGCATGAATACAGAGCAAAAATTGGAGCATTGATGTATCTAACTGCCTCAAGACCTAATATCATGTTTGTTGTGTGTGTCTGTGCAAGATTCCAGTCAAGTCCAAAGGTCTCTCACATGAATGCAGTTAAGAGGATCTTTAGATATTTGAAAGGAAGACCTGATTTAGGAATTTGGTATCCAAAGAACCAGCTATTTGATCTTATTGCCTACACAGATAGTGACTATGATGGATGTAATATGAGCAGAATGTCAACTTCAGGAGGTTGTCAATTTTTGGGTGACAGATTGGTGTCATGGCAATGCAAGAAGCATACAACAGTGTCAATCTCAACTGCAGAAGCTGAATACATTGTTGCATCTGCCTGTTGTGCACAAGTTCTCTAGATTCAAAATCAGATGCTGGATTATGGTCTGAATTTCTTAAACACCCCTATTTATATTGATAACGCTACTGCATCTTTTATTGTTAAGAATCATGTGCAACATTCCAAGACTAAGCACATTGAAATCAGACATCATTTTATAAGAGATTATAGTGAAAAAGGTTTAATTGAAGTGAAAAGGGTTGATACAAGTGACAATTTTGGCTGACCTGTTCACCAAACAACTTGACAAAACCATGTTCAACTTTCTTTTGAAAGCCCTGGGAATGATCAACTCTAATGAAGTCTGATTCGTGATATGTGCTATTGTACAAACTGACTATCTTTTCAATGTCTTTGTGAATGTTGTATGTTTTTGAATATGTTACTTTTTGTGTTAACTGATATGTGCTTAATTGACTATCTGTGCAAAGTTGGGCATCTTGATACTCATGCTTGTTTATCAGTTGACTTGTGTGATTTCATGATAAGTGTTCTGAATTGATTTGCTTGAATATGCATGCTTATCTGATATCTTGATTAAGTGGTTGAATATGTGTGATCTGATCAGATGATGTTATTAGGATAGGCTAGACTATGCATCTCAGTAATGTCTGCTTGTAGTGATGATGTCATTAATGATTAAGATTTGAATATGTTACAACTGTTTGTGTCAAAATGAGTCCTTATGTCAAAATTGCATGCTTAAATGAATCCTCATATGAATTTTGCATATAACAAATTTTGATCAAAACATGAACAAGTTGTTTCATGGTGCTGAGATATGAAAAGATTATTCAGTTCAAAGCGTTGAAGAAGCTCAAAAGGATTTTCATAAGAAAAGTCTCAAGAAGAATTACTTTTGCTTAAAACTATGTCATTTGCTCAAGTCAGAAGAACATATACATGTATATGTTTGGTCCTGTCATCTACTTGTAGACATACAGGATAGCCATTAATCCAAAGACTGAAAGCAATTGGGGCAATTGTAATTTGTTCTTACATTTAAAATTATGACATTGACTCTAAGCCAAAAAGGACATGTATTTATGTATGTGTTTGGTCCTGCTGACTACTTGTAGACAGTCAGGATAGCATTAACCTGGAAGCTAAGAGTAATTGGGGTGATTGAAACTTATTGGGAAATGATAGTACATTGGTTACTTATGCTAATCATATGGATTTATTAGGCTAAAAGGATTATCAGTGCAATACTTGATAAGTATGATCACTCTGTATGAATTGTTAGAACCAAGGTGATACAAACATAATGAATATGCTAAACTCAATGTGGAGGTTCATTATTGTCTGTGTATGTTTCATGATAAATCTTTCCAAATGATAGGCAGAAAAGTGAATATCTAGTCATACACGAGCCTGTTGCTATTTGGTCACACTAAAATGATTATTTTTATGAAAATGACAAAGAACAAATGTGAGCAAACTGTCTAATTTTAAATCAACCAATGTTGATCAATGTTCACAAATTTTATATGTATGAAAATTCCAAACATGAGGGTTAACTGTAGAACTACAGAAATGGGGGCATACAAGTAAGTCCTACCATGTCTCGAATGAAAGGCTTGTAAGTCCATACTGCGTGGCATGTAAGTCCAACGTTCAACCTCATATATGTTTGAAGATTTGAAAAGAAAAATCATTTTTTAAGTATGTTCTGTCATTAAGATATTTTGACCAAATATCAGGGGATCGGAGTCAATTCGGGGTGATCTGGAGAAAGCCAAATAAGCCTTGAAAATAGATATGGAACATCATAGCACAATATGTGTAATCCATTTTTGTATTAAGCAACTTAATTGAACCTTAAGTATATCACCAGAAGCAACAACATTCATACAAGGTCTAATATGCTATTAACTTGCCTGATCAGTCATAATAATGTTGAACATGAAGTATTGAGAGGCTTCTTAATCAATATGATCTCATGATTGAGATCTTTCAAGAAAAAAAAATGAAATGTTTTGAAAGGAAAGATAACTAGAATTTGATCTCTTATTGCATCATTTGCTCTTAAACAATGTTCTTTAATGATATTTCAATTGAAAACTGTTTTTAAAAGCAAATAGACTTGCATTTTACCATGAATATGAGTGAATATGTATTTACGAGTAAGGTTTGATGTTTTGAACCTTTTACGGGCACACTTAGGCATTTATGTCAAAGTTCTGCCAAATCTAGCAAGATTTTATGTTTTCAACATTTTCTAGCAGACTTATGTGTTTGTTGAGTCATTCTAGCAAGCTTTGGTGTTGAATATGTACTTTCGAGTAAGGTTAGATGATTTATAACCTTTTCGAGCATTCTTAGACATTTTGATCTAAGTTTATCCTTTTCGAGCATACTTTGAAGGTTTAACACCTTTCGAGTAGAGGTTATTACTTTCATTGAAATTTTAACTTTCAGAGTAAGCTTGATATTTGAGTATGTCTGAATGATGAATCTAGCAAGCTCTAATGATTTTAAACTATCTAGCACACTTATGTGATTGTTTTAACTGTTTGAACTCATTCTAGCAAGCTTTGTGATTTTGAGTGTGTCCAGCACACTCAATGATTGTGTGAATTTGAATATGGTTCTTTGAAAATACAAGTGTTTTCGGGCAACCCTAGATACCCGGGCACACTTTATGTTTTGAGCACACCTTGAAACTTTCAAGTGGTCTCTCAACAGTAATTTCTTACTCTAGTTGGATTTCAAGTGCACTATGTGACTAGAACTCAACTCTAGAACACTTTGCTTATTCAACAGTGTCTCGAGCACACTATGTGTAACAGTTTTACTTTAATGATTATTTGTCAACTGTTTATACATTTTTGGGTACGGTTTGTGTTAGTCAGAGATTCGAGCAAGGTTGACATTTAGAAAAATAAATTTAACATATTATTTTGGGATTCTTAATTGATTCCTAGCAAGGTTGCATATTTGATTATTATACTTGATTATTTCTCTTGTGATTTATTTCTCGGGCAATCTTGTATTTCGAGTAAGCTTCCTTCATCTTATTTAATTCAATTTTTAAATACTTTAAAATTTCTGATCTCTGAAACGATCAATCTTTAAGTGGAGTATACCTAGCACACTTTGTAAATTGACTTTTTCTGAGCAAGGTTTGCTAAATGAACTTTAACGAGCAAGGTTTTAAATGTAAATATTTTAAATGGATAACGTTACTATTTGACAGCTAATTACTCACTAAACGATAAAAGCATTTAAAACCCACTTTCAAAAGGTATAAAAGAGGGAGTAAGAGAAGTTTTTCAACATTATTTTCCCTCTCTCTCTCTCTTTCCACTGATTACTCTTAGAGAACGAAACCGACTTATCGTATTCATCAATAATTGCTAACCCTAATTAGTCAGCCCTCACAATTTGACTCGGTATACATCGATTAAGTGTTTTCCGACAACGATTATGTGATAATGGGTTTTGATTATTCATGATTACTAACTCTCTGTTTTTGGGTGTAGGTTATAAACTTGTCGAAGATCAGGTTTTTAATGAAATTTCTTTTACATCTTCTTCAAAATTATAACTTGAAATTACTTAAAGCTGTGAACTTTAAGACTGCTTTGAATATGTTTGTTTATCTGTTCAGTTATGGCGGAAGACGATCAACCGAGATATCAATTTGAACACAAGCACAATATGTATGCCTTGTTACAGATTACGCCTGATAATGAAGATGTAGAACTGATGATTAGAATGCTTCAACGGTCAAATATATGTCCAGTATATACAGGAATCACTCGCTTGACTTTTGGCGCTCAGCGAGGTTATATGACGATGTAAATGGAAGAAGAATAGATGCCACAGTAGCGAACCAGGAGATACGTATAACAGAAGGGGTAATAAGAAGATATATGCGGTTGAATGATGACAATCCCAACTCTATTCACCTGACAACAGAACATCTACTCAAGATATTTGTTCAAACAACGGGATATCAGGGGACAGTACACGAAGGACAATTCTAGAAGGGAATGTTCCCCAATTTATACAAATTCTTAATACACCACATCATTCATGGTTTTGCTCTTAGAAAAGTTTCATGGACTCTTATAAGTTGGGATTTGGCTAACGCCACAGTTGATGTTATGTTCAATCAGCCATTCAACTTTTCCAATAAGATCTTTGTGGAATGGTGAGCAACTTGAAAAAATCGAACAACAAGAAATTTTGGCATGTCCCGGGTTTCTACAAATTATTTTTAAACAAGAGTTGGAAGGATTGCCCACGATTGGTACTACACATGTGCTGCAAAATCCAAATACCTATAGACGGATTGAAAATCTAGCTAGCACAAGCAGGTTCAATCCTGAGGAAGTGTTTGAAATTGTAACATGGCTGTTACTTGATGATTTTGAGGTTGTTCCTATACCTGACTTAATCTCAGAGGAGGATGAAGATGATGGTGAGAGTGAGGATGAAGGTAGTGATGAAGATGATGATTCAGGAGATGATGATTCAGGTGATAATGGTAATGATGTAGATGATAATGAAGGAGGAGGTGAAGGTAACTTTGATGATACTGTACAAGGCCAGGGGGAAAACAAACCCATACCAACATCACCAGCCACATCCTTAGCCACACCACCCTACTAACCACCACCACATGATCAAACTTTCTCACCACCTCCATATGACCAAACTCAACCCATCCAAACCCAAAGCCTACCCGAAACCTTAACCCAGATACAACCACTTAACCTTGACCAAACCCAGCCTACCAATGAAATAGATATTCCATAATCCCTTCCCTCACACTTACAAACAATCCAATCTATACCAACTACATCCCAACCCATCCTACATTCAGAATTATTCATCCCAAAACCCTTTTGATACCAAACATCAATCCCCTACCATCAACAAGTGAAAACATCTTTGAGGACCCAAGTCCATCCACTAACCCAATCCTTTCAACCCAGACCCAACCCACAGACCAACCTGAACCTTTTTCTACTTCCTCACCAATAACTCCTCCATTTGGAACTTATCTTTTTTCAAGAAATTTGGATCTCTTGTTGGAAAATGCCACTTTGAGAAAGAAGAATGAGGAGGTTTTGAAGGAGAATGAGGTTTTGAAAGCTCAGTTGGTTCAGGCACTCTTACAGATTCAAACCCTAAAGCTGGAGGTTGAGAAGACCTCAGCTGCCCCAAAACAGGGGGAGAATATTTCACATGATGAGGCAATTGGAGCTGACAAGGAGGTGAATGAGATTGTGGATACAGGGGTTAAAACAGTTGACACTGATGGTTTGACATGTATTTTGAATGCATATAAAGAGAGTGATGATGAGGACAGTGGTGCAAGGATGGTATTTAATGAAGATTATGAAGCTGATGAATCTGGGGGTGAAGAGCAAAATTATGATGTGAATACTGTTGAAATAAATGATGATGATGATGTGTTGAGAAAGGAGAAGGATGTGGAGGATAAAGTGGAGAATTTGAATGATGATAATATGGCTACTGATGCTGCTACTGATATTGCAACTGATGTGCAGACAGATACTGTGTTGGATGAAGGAGCTGCTACTGAGGAACTTGTACTTACAGAACCAAAACTAGATCAGGTAAGTTTCAAGAGAGTAGAGCAAGATGCTGAGATGGATGATTTGGAAAAAGACATTGATGACTTTCCACCAGAAACTGAGGAAGAAATGAAAAAGAAGGTTAGATAAAGGAAAGGTTGTTGTTGATAATGAAGAGGAGGAAGAAGAGCCTATTAAAGCAAATGTTGAGGAAGATGAGGAGGAAAATGAACATACCGTTGCTGCCAAGAGACTTGAGCAAGTTGTGAGAGAAACACGGGAGAGGGAATTTATTGACCAAACCCTGACTAAAGAGGAGTTGGAAGAGTAGGAGAACCTACTTGATCAAGCCAATATTGCCAAAGTATTTACTGGAGAAGAGGTTGATGATCAGGTGGTGATTGAGACTCTGATTAATTCGAAAAAGGCTAAAGAAATTGATAATTCATTGGCTGTGGTTGTAAGGATGTTCAGTCAAACTCTAAAACAACCTGAAAAGGAACCTCAGAGGGGAACTGGTGAAACAATTGATCAAATGAAAGAAAGGCTTTCCAAGTTACATGAGGAATTTGCAGAAAAAGTCAATAGATTTGCAAAGATTTACACAAGAAAAAGAAAAGCTTATGAACAAGATGAGAAAGAAAAATCTGACAAAAGGGGTAAATGGGATGATATGAACATATACTTAGTTGAAACCCCTGATGAACATGAAAGCCCTTTAAGGCCAATCCCACTTCAAGTTGTTAAGCCAGAAGATGTGATCAATCCAGATGAACCAAAGATTGATGATGTGGATGAGTCAACAGAAAGGGATGATACATCTGATGATGATGATCAGGGTGAAACAACTGAAAATGTTGATGTTGTGTCCCCACAAGTAACAATGACTGAAGAACAAAGGAGAAATATTCAACAAATCTTGAATGAGTCTAAAAGGAAAAATCCTTTGATTATAAAGCTGATCAGCCATGGATTCAAGTTTGAATATCTTGCCTCTCTAACTGATCATGAGCTACAAAGAGAACTAGACAAAGAGAGGGATACTATAAAGAGAATGATAGAAAAGAAAAATAGGGACAGTCTAAAATTCAGAGAGTACCTGAGAAAACATAATTTCTCTGAAAAAGACTTAACACATTTCAAGTTTGATGATCTTGAAAGAGCCTATCAGACAACAAAAGAGGCTATTGAAAGGGAAGAAAAGAAAACATTTGTGAGAGAAGCTACTCTGAAAGAAAAATTAGAAGCATTAATGAAAAAGTATGCATGCAAGTGTGGCTACTTGATTAAAAGGGGTATGCAGCCTGAAATGGTTGATAATATGTCTAAAGCTGCAGTTGAATCTCACTACTACAAACTACAAAAGAAAGAAAAATCAAAGAGAGTTCAACCAGAACCTTATGTTGAACAAACAAGGGGAAATCAATCTGAACCCCCTATCAAGAAAAGAAGGGTAATGACTTTGAGAGAGAAGGAAAAGGCTTAAAATGAACTTAAAAGAACCACAATACAAGATACCAATGTCCCAGTGGAAGTAAAGCAAGAACCTGTGGATGAACCCACAGATCCATGGGAGAATGATGAGATGATTCAGATTTTGAAGGGTGTAATGGTGAAATAGAAAGGCATGAATGAAAAAGTATTTGACAATTTGGGTAAAGCACAGTTGAAGCAACTTTTCTTTGAACAAAAGGCTGAATGGGAAAAAGTGTTGTTAGAAGGTGTAAACCCAAGAAGCTTCATTTGTGGAAGATTTGTACCAGCAGGAAGACTTGGTGATGAAAGTGTCTTAGAAATGATTGGAAGATTGCATAGAGATGCAGGTGAAAACCTAGCTTAGCTTGTTAAATTGCCTGCTGAGTTGATTGAAGGTATGTATAGAAAGACCTTTGGAGTTACAGGGCCTACAAAGCCAATGAAGTCTATTCCGATTGGGCCCTCTGCTTCAAGGAAACACACCACAACCACCAGGGGTGAGTCAAGTAGAGCTGAAATTAGAAGGGTAGCCTTAAATTAACATGGACTTACCAATAACTCTCTACTGTGACTCAGTCTCACAAACTTTGAAAGTAATTATGCAAAGCAGATAGTTGAGAGATATTATTTTCAAATATGATTTTGCTGAATATACAAGGGAACAGCTTGAGAAAATGGCCAGTCTTGAACTATATGACTATCACAATAGAAACAAGATGGCCGGAATACAACATAATGAGCTGTCAAAGTATCTAAAGAGTGAAGCTAAGCAAGGATTCCCTCTTTTGAATCAGAAGAAAAAATGGAAATGGACCAAGCATGAATAGTACAGAAGATCCAAACGTTTAAATGAGATAAGAAGTGCAGAACTTGGCTTCCTTTCAAAGGTCCGAGACAACAATCCCTTGTCCAACATGAATACATGTATAAATATGAGAAGGATAATGATGCGCCCAAATCATGAGGTCCAGAAGAATGGCTGAATTGTTGAGATATACTACAAAGAAAACAATGGCCACTACATTCTTCGAAACACAGATGGACTTATCTTGGTGATCATCAAGACTGATGAAGACCTGACCTTTTTGCATGGAGAAGATCTGAGGGATATTGTAGAATTGAAAATTCCTGAGAATCACCCTCAGTATCAAATTCTCTCCATCTTTCAGCAAAGAGCAGGATTGGTGATAGTTGAAAGAAGACAAGCAGCCCACAACGCAAAAAGAAGATGATTCTTAGAATAGGATTTGCTTTGTAATGTCTTAGGACAGAATTTGAATATTTAATATTTTGACTTATGAATATGTAATTTTGACTTTGATTTGATGTGTATTTTTAACTAAGTGTATGTAACCTTAGAGGTGTTTTGGGACAGCTGCGGTGTTCCAATCTAGGGGGAGATTGTTGAGTTAAAATTTTCACTTGAAATGACTTAAGGAAGAATAAGGAGATTGGAATCTTCTCAACACTCCCTTGAAACAGCTAAGTATGGAAATCGAGCACACTTGGACATCCGAGCAGGGTTCTACTTGATCTAGCATGATATTTTGCCTAACGGGTAAAGTTATCTTCTTGAAGTCTTCTTTAGTGATAATCCGAACAGGATTCACTTCATCTAGAAAAGGTGTTCTTCAAGTCGAGCACAGTTTGCTTACTAGCAGACCCTTGACTAAACCAAGCTCTATAAGCCAAATTGGAAGATCTAGCAAGGTTTAATAAACATAATCCGAGCACGCTTGTTGAAAGTGATCAAGAAATATTCTAAGTACTTTCTCCAGCAAGGTTCAACTCCGAGCAAGCTACAGTGACACCAGCACAGTTCAATCTGCGTTACCAGCACACTTTGGTTTGCTTAATAAGTTATCATTTAACACAGAGTTGAAGGGATTCATGAAGAACAGTTTGCTCATAGGATCATATCGAGCAAAGTTTGCTATGGTCAAGAAGATTGAAATCTTCTAGATGAGTTTTTCTTCTGAAAATACTCTAAGTAAAGTCTACCCGGAGAACTGTTCACGAGAACACTTCAAGGTTACTAGGTATGCTCGAAGAAGACAAATGGCACAAAGTGTGCCCGAAGACCTGTTTTTACACTTAGTATAGTTTTGAATATATAATTTGATTATGTACAATCATTAGGGTTTCTAGAAGGAATGACAGCTGTCAGGTGGTAGCAGGCCTATAAATTTTAGGGCACGCCTACCACGACAGACATATTACACTTTTCAGACCTAAAAGAATATTTTCTGATATTGAGTGTGACGGTTGTCGATTAGTACGGATAATACATTCCTTACAAGAAACCCTAATTGATTAAAATTTGTATGAATCCTTTCTATAAATGGAAATCATTTGAGTTATTGTTTGTATCTGTTACATTTATTATCATTTAAGCAACAACTCTGTTTGTTTCTGATTCCGCCGTTAACAAACAGTTTTCCTTACCCAAAATAGCAACCGTCATTAACCCTCTTGTCAACACATCTAATGTGTGTATGACATTATTGTGAGCGATCATTACGTCTTTGTTTTTGGGACCTGACAAGAAGGAGGAATCAAGTGTGGTTAAATCGGTGAAAGTCGATGATAAGAAAAGAGGCCCAGGTGGGTGCAACTATAAGTCTTTCAAATGTTGTGACCCACCGAAGCTAACTCGCTTGGGAGATGCAATCGCTACTCTCCAATTGATAACCACTATGGACAAGGTTATTCGCATTAGCGAGTGCCGTCCCGACCAATCCGTGGGTTATGCTACCCAATATTTCGGTGATGAAGCAAAGTGTTGGTGGGAGTCAATTGAGCAGAGAAAGAGTCTTGAAGAGATCAAAGCTATGAGGTGGGATGATCTGAAGGAATTGGTGATGAAGAGGTTTTGTGCGGATGCAGAAGTTGAAAGGGTTGAAATGAAATTCTTGAGTCTGAAGGCGGGTAAGATGACACACCGCGAATACACCACTGAATTCAACCGCATGTCAAGGTTGGAGCCAGACATGGTGAACACTGAGGCCAAGCGGATCAAGTGTTACCTTAGGGGACTGCCGCAGAATGTTCGCGTCTTGGTCAAGGCTAGTAGACCTGGTACTTCTGATTCTGCTGTAGGGCTGGCAGAAATGGTTTACGATGATTTGTCGGCAGATGATGTGGTGGCAGAAGAGAAGAAGGATAAGAAATGGGTCGCTCCTGCTAAACGACCCGGTAATCAGTTGTGGAACCCTAGGGACAAGAAGCAAAGTGTATGGGAAAATAATTCGTGCAAAACTTATGGGAAAATGAACGGACGGGAACGCAAATGGAGTAGGAGTTCTGATGTTTGTCACAAATGTGGGAAGGCTCATGGTGGGGAATGCAGGCTGGGGTCTAATGTGTGTGATGTGTTGTAAAACACACTTACTTTCCTTATGATTTTATCATGGTTTTATGCTTAATTGTTTATTTTATGAAAGTATTGGGGGTGAAGTGCAATAATTTACAAAGTTTAAATGTTTATTGTAGGTTTATGAAAGATGGTGAAAAAACAGTTAAGTTGGAAGACTCTAGGGGCCTTTTTGGTCAAGTTTCAAAACTACAACTCAAGGCCCGAACCAAGCCCACAAGTTAGAAGCCTTACATGATATTATATTGAGTTAATTAACTTAATTTTCTGCCATAATCCAGCCACAAAAACCGAAATCAAAGAACCCTAACTCCTACTACCTAGTCCGATCAGCAGCAAGAGGAAAAAGAAAGAAAATTTTATGGTGGCTAGGTGGCGGTTAGGGAAGGAGAAAAGAAGGCTTGGGTGACTTGGGACAGCAGCTATACTCGTTTTTCATCATTTATATCAGCCATATACTCTAAGTAAAACTCTCGTAAACTTTACTTTTTGTTCAAGAATCCTAACTAGTTGAATTGATCTTTTTCTTTGGATTGTTTTGCAAGTAATTGATTGTTTGACTTTGATTTAGTTATTCTTGGATTTTGAATGAGTTTGATTATGTTTATGTTGATGTTTATGATGATTTACTTGAATGTTAATGGCTGTCCAAACTTAATGAGTAGCTAATCTTGTTTGTTCTACCTAGGTTTGATGAATATTGTTAGGTTTTGACTAGTAATATGGATTGTTAATAATTTGTTTTCCCGGTTTGTTCTTAAAATCAACTAAGATAAGTTAGAGTTTGTTAGTGAGACCGAGAGGTGATCTGACCTTCTTGAGCGAACCTTAGTTGTGTCATCCTTTAGAACCGGTGTCGTGAGAGTGTTCAATCCATTGTCTTGTCATCTCCTTCAATATGATTCTTACCTAGGTAGACGTTTTTATCACTGCAGTCAAAGTTTCCGAAGTTTTGTCAAAATTTTTCACTTAGTTAAGTTAAGTAGTTAAATCAAATAAAAAAAATCAATTAAATATTTTGGTGAGTCTTGGTTAGAGTTTAGTGATTATAAACGTTTTCACGTGTCTACGAGTTCGATGTCCGGACTATCCTCATATGTGCTATACGTGACCGGTACACTTGCCGTTTGTGTGAACTAGGATAGATTGTTTGGTTTTTAAAGCTTAGTTGCGACTTGTGTTTTATTTATATATATATATTTATATATATTTTTGCACATCAAGTTTTTGGCGCCGTTGCCGGGGACACGGTTTGAGGCGTATTAAGAACGACTCGAGTTAGGACTTGCCTTGTTTACTACTTGTATTTCTTATTTGTTTTGTTTGTTAGTTTAAAATAGTTTAGCTAATTATAGTTTCTTTTATTTATTTTAATAGTTGTATGCGACGTACTCGATCTCGAGGACCACCAGAATTTGAAGGATTTCCCGAACCAGAGTGAGAGCTTTTTGAGAGACGTCGTACAAAACCGTCTTCCAGTTCATCTACATCCGTCGGTAATACGTTCTCTTCTCCTACTTTTTCTGAACACGTCATTAGGGATAGGATTATGGGCTACGCGAATCCACCACCGAGGAGGACAATTGCAGACCGGGCCCGTCCGGTCGATGCTGGCGCGAGATCCAGCATTGCTTCACCAGCTATAGGAGTTCAAACGACTTGGCAGATTCCATCTAATGTTCTGAACACGATTGCTCATTCTGCTCAATTTCACGGGTTACTCCATGAGAACCCACATGCTCATATCACTCGCATCACACGAATTTGCGACACGTTTCATCTTGCCGGCGTATCCTAAGACGCCATCAAACTCTGAATCTTTCCGTTCTCACTCGTTGATCATGCGAGTCTGTGGCTTGAGTCCCTCCCACAGGGATCCATTGCTACTTGGGCTGCCATGCAGACCCAATTTCTTGAAAAATACGATCCTCCGGCTAAGGCCGCTCGTTTGCGTAACCAAATTCATTCTTTCCAGATGGAGGACACCGAGAGCTTCTACAAGGCGTAGGAAAGGTTCAAAAATCTACTTGCGTTATGTCCAAACCACGGCCTACAAGACTGGGCGGTTGTTGAGAAGTTCTACAATGGAGTGACGTACGCAACTCAGAGTATGCTCGACACAGCTGCAGGAGGTAACCTACTGACAACGAAGGATACGGATACTGACAACGAAGGATACGGATGAGTGCATTGCCTTGTTTAACAGTTTAGCCATGAGTGGATACCAGCGACCACCAGTTAAGAGTACCAAAACCGTCGATTCCCTATCACGCGGCATGCATTCGGTCGACACGAGCACCGCACTTGCGGCACAAGTTGAAGCGTTAGCAAAGATCGTGAAGGACTTGCAGTTGAAAAGTAAGTTATGCGAAATCTGTAGAGGGGGGCATGATACTGTTCAGTGCCCCGTATGTTTCCAGGAGGAGGCAGTCGACTTCGTTAATAATCCAAACCGAAATCAACATTCTTTCAATTCTTATAATTCGGGGTGGAGATGTAACCAAAATTCCAACTGGAGGAACGGAAATCAGTCCGGCTTCCAGCAACGTCATAGCCTAATCCAGGATTCCGGTGAGGGAACGAGTAGTGGGGAGAAGAAGCCCACGTTAGAGGAGATGATGGCACAGCAGACACAGATGCTGTCGCAACTCATGACTCGAGAGGACTCCCGTCACAAAGAAACTCAAGAGAAATTCCGGGAGCACGAGTCATTCATGAGAAATCAAGGAGCGTCAATTCAAAATCTTGAGCGTCAGATAGGAGAGATAGCAAGTCGTCTAAATGAGAGGTCGCCAGGTACACTTCCAAGTAACACTGAACAAAATCCAAAGGCGTTCGCGAAGGCTGTGACGACAAGGAGCGGTGCAGGGGCACGTAGCGAGCCCATGATTCAAGAGGCGACGAGAGGAGTCGTTAACGAGCCTGCGGTAGATGTAGAGGAGTAGGTAGACGAGGAGATTCAGTTGGAGTCTCCACCGGCCAAGGTGCATCAGAGGCACAGCCCCGGAAGTTCAGCACAGGCCGAGAACCAACCATTACCCAGCACACCACCGAGAGTCTACAAACCTAGACTCCCATATCCCGGGAGAGTCCGTAGGGATAGAGACGAGGAGCAGAACTCCAAATTTCTTGATCTTCTGAAGCAACTTCATCTTAATATTCCTTTCCTTGAGGAACTTACGTAAATGCCCAAATACGCAAAGTTTCTTAAGGATATTCTTTCGAACAAAGAGAAGTTAGCCGAAGTCTCTTCCATTCCTCTGAGTGTTGGTTGCTCTGTAGTCTTGCAGAGAAAGTTACCAGAAAAGATGTCCGATCCTGGGAGTTTCACAATTCCCTGCATCTTGAGTGATAATACGGTCGTCCATGCGCTGGCAGATCTTGGTGCCAGTATTAATCTCATGCCGTATTCCGTGTATCACAAGTTGGGTCTAGGCGAACCGAGGCCTACCCGTATGAGTATCCAGCTTGCTAATCGTTCTGTGAAATACCCCCGAGGGGTGGTCGAGATCATGCTTTATCGTGACGACAAGTTCATCTTCCCGGTGGACTTTGTCATCCTGGACATGAACGATGACGATAGTGTCCCACTCATCTTGGGCCGACCATTCCTTGCTACTGCACAGGCATTGATCGATGTCTGCGAGGGTAATTAATCTTAAGAGTTGGGATGAGAACGTCACCTTTGACGTTTGACAGTCACTGAAACACCCCAAGTCTGCTGATGACACCTTATACTTCATTGATACCATCATGGAGCATGTCGGGGAGTTTCTCATCGAAATTTGTGGAGGATCTGCCTCCGACACCCAGATTCTCGATAGGGAGATTCCGGAGATTGAAATGGTTGCCGTAACCAATCAGTCCTTAAATGACGACACCGAGTCGCATACCCCTGAATTCTGGCGTGTCTGCTGAGATCGTACGAGACGATCCGATGAACCGACCTTCGGTCGAGAGTCCTCCTTCTTCCTTAGAGCTTAAGGATTTGCCTTCCCACCTTGAGTATGCATTTTTAGATGAAGAAAGGAAGCTTTCGATTATCATTGTATCTGCTTTGACTGAGGTCGAGAAGGAGAAGTTGTTGAGGGTGCTACGAGAGCACAAGGAGGCTATTGCATGGAAGATTATCGACATCAAGGGTATCAACCCTTCGTTTTGCACTCATAAAATCCTCATGGAGGAAATTTCAAAACTGTTGTCCAGCCGCAACGGTGGCTTAATCCGAAAATGCAAGAGGTCGTAAAGAAGGAGATCATTAAACTCCTTGATGGGGGGATCATTTTCCCCATTTCTGATAGTGCTTGGGTGAGTCCAGTCCAAGTGATTCCTAAAAAGGGTGGCATGACTGTCGTCACCAACGAGAGGAACGAGCTTATTCCCACGAGGACTGTGACCGGATGGCGAGTCTGCATCGACTATCGCCGACTAAATGATGCCACCAAGGAAAGACCACTTTCCTCTCCCATTCATTGATCAGATGTTAGAGCGTTTAGCAGGTCA
>NW_027496214.1:0-105480 GCF_021521415.1 Bidens hawaiensis
TCCCACACGTCCTTAGCCTTCTTACGCTTAGCCACTTGGAACAAAGCTTCCTGCGGTAAATCTTGGAAGATAAAGACCATCAAAAGCTTACATTTCTTGATGTCCACGCCTGTCCCTTCTTCCAGTGGTTCTATGGCATCCCAAATCCCTTAGGCATCTATAAACTTTTCCATCTTGATCGCTTATATAGTGTAATTCATGGTTGTTAACACCGGGCATGGCAACGACAAGCATGCCTACTGCTTCCCCGTTTCTAATCTGGTTTTACTTTGATCAATTTGTGTTTTGTTGCTTTTAGCAATCAAAGGTTTAGGTGATTGTTTCTGCAATCTTATTTTACTTTGACCAAGCTATGATACCAATTAAATGTCAGAATAAATTTTAAGTGGACCAAGAAATATGAACTCTGATATTTGTTTAACAACCCTCATAATCAACTCTTTTTTTTATAATAAATTCTAATAAACTTGACACACATAAATGTCTTACTATTACCTATAGGACCAATAAGATAACTGAAACAAACATCCAACCAAGACCAAGATAACATGAACAAAGAAGAACTTGGACTTAATACTAAATGAATTTTGTATCATGAACAACTGACTGTACAACTTGTTTACAATTTGATAGACCCTATATATATGCACAACATGAACCTATGCAACAATTGAGGATGGCACCGTTTAGAGATAACTGCGCGCCAAAGGAAGCTAATCAATAACTAAATAACTTCCTATCTTGGTGTGTAAACATCGCATCCTTATCAATTCTAAATATAGTTACGCTATGACCCTTGCTTGACTCGTTTACATAATACATAAGACACTAAAACATGCTATTAACTAATTTTAATTCTGACACATTAATTTTTTAAAAACTTTGATCACACAATTAAGGCCAACATAACCTACTACTTAGTCTAGCATTTAACCCAATCCTACTCTTAACTCTAACTTAGTTAAAACCAAATAAATAAACCAAATTTATTTACTTTAAATTAACATAATATAATCTTGAAAATTTGATTCATTTCTTTTCTCCACCTTTTACATTCCAGTCGGCATGATGCCAACAATAAGTATTGAGTAGTTAATTGATGTTTGATTGTCAGTGTAACGAACGGTTGTATACATGTGAAATAAAATGGAAATTTATAATGCGCGACTTCTATCGCTCACGTGTGCTAACCACTTGATACCTCAATTTACAAAACTCTTGGCTCTGATTTGCAACCGACTAGTTACAATTACCCAGGTGATTCGTGATCATATCTATGTGGTCGATAAAGCCGATATATTGGCCATCGGTCCTGTAGTAAAATATGATTAAAATATCGGTCATAATATCGGTACCGATAATAATGGCGATATTTACCGATATATTACCGATATTCCTGATATCGGTGTTTTAAGTCTTAATTATCAATTTTTAATGTTCAATGTTAGTGTTTAAGTCTTAATTATCAATTTTAATTAGTGTGCAATGTTAGTGTTTTAAATCTTAATCAGTTTCTAATTGCTACGGTTGTTGGTATTTTTTGCAAGTTGTAAAAGGTTAATTCGTTAATGGTGGGAGAGTATATTGAATTATTAGTGTTAAATTGCTATGTATATGAATTTACATGATATTAAAATTACCGATATCCCACCGCGATAACCGATATCTCAAATATCGTTTCTTGACCGATATCCCATATTTTTCCACATTAACTGCTTAGGATCATATAACATTGCTACCACATAAATATATATTTCATCCTTAGATAAACTCGGCCCCGATATTCATACCACAAATGTTAGTTTTTATGCAAGTTACCTTAACTTGGGTTCGTTTGTTTTGGAACCAGAATTTGACTTGTAATGGTTCTAAGGATAATCTTCGGCCAAGGTCCTTCCTTTGTTTATCATCTGGATGAGGGCACTCTTTAAAAGCCCTAAATGAAATATAAACAATAACGATCAAGAAAAATCTAAAGATAGTCTCACTAGTTTTTCCTCAAATAATTTATCTGTAGACACTTTATGGACTCGGGGTGGCAAGCAGAAGCTGTTGCACCCGCCCCTAACTTCCATTTTCGGTAGTTAACAGAAACTTTTAAAGACTTCATTAAAGTCACATATTAAAAAATCCTCCCACTTTAGAAGAAAAGTTACAATCGATTGTAAATTTAGTCCCATTTGTAGCTTTACTAGCTTGGTCTCAGTCAAACCAACAAAAAAATAAGCAAAATGATTAAAAGATTAGGGCAAATGATTAAAAGCTTACGCTTCCAATTCTTGTATTTGATGTTGAGTATGGCGATGGTAACGTTTCTTTTTGTTAGGATGCATATTAGGATCTTGATCGTCGCCCGAAGCTAGAGCTTCAATGTTGCTATCATGATCGTCCTCTCTAAGCATATCAAGATTATTTTCTGGTGTTCTGTTGCTCATGTCAACAAGATGCTGCTGTTGATGATGAAGATTTTCAAAGATATTATTTGGCTGAAACATGTCTCCCTTTCAAGGCTCCTTCTGATACAAAGGTATATTAATTTCTTGAAACAAAAAAAAAACCTATATTATATGTGTATTTAATTAAGTTATGATGAAATATATGTTGTTGCGAATCTCATTTCTTATGAAAACTAAAAAACATAAAAAATAATTAATCAGAAATAAAGAAGAGAGAGAAGATCATAGACTTATAAATACAAAATATTCAATTTTAATTGAAGACCCTCTATTCTTTTAAGAAAAGTCAACTTTTTAGTGACTGATTACTTTCGTTGAATTGACAATTTCTAACAACCAAAATGTCTGTATTTTCAGGCGCATAGGCTGTGTACAGCAGATCGTGAAGCGATCCGTCCCTTCCCTGGCCCCTGCACAAACGCAAGAGCCAAGTGCACTGGGCACACCTTATTTAATCCCTAATTTTTCAGAAAATGTATATCAAAATAAATGAAACCAAACCACCGTAATCTTTTTAGTTTTAACACATTAGTTTGTGTACTGAATCCAACCTGTTACATGAGAAAGTGAAGAAGATTGTAAGGAAACTTACTAGATTTTTGTTCTTGCTTTGTCGAAACTTAGAGATAAAGATTTGCGAATGCCAATGGAAAACTGTTTTCGAAAGAGCAAAAAGAGTGATGATCGCCTAATTTATAAGTGAACAACTCATACGAGAGTAAGAGAGAGAGAGAGGAGGGTGAATGAAAGGAAGAGGTTGGAGAAATGAAGATATGACAGCCAAAGGAGTTAATGCATAGTATTGAAGAAATGCAATTGCATTAATGTAGGATTCAAGCTTTTATTGCAATCAGATTTATTTTTATTTTTTTTTTAACCAAAAAATAAACTTACACTTGTATTTTTGAAGCAATGACAGAACCGATATAGGGTAGAGAGGCTCAAGAGGGTCCACCGTCAAATGTAGAAATGTTCACTATGTGAAAGTGAAGCAGATCTCTACGAATTGTCGTTAATTAAGAAGAAAACGTGATTTTAAGGGATGTAAACCTGATTTTTTTTAAGTGAAAACATACAGATTTACACAATTTAAACTCTTTGAATTTTTTAAAAAAGGAACAATGTAATCACTTTTTTATGTCAAATGGGTCCACGTTAGAAAGTAGAAAAGTTCGCTATGTAAAAAGGGTGATTTTCTTTAAAAGACGTGAAGCTAGCCCCTTCAAATTATCGGTTTGGAAATTAAACTTTAATTTAGTTAAGGGCAACGACCTGATTTTTTTAGATGAAAGCATGCATATTTACACGACATTTTAAAAAAAAGAGTAAAATATCAAAACCGATTTTAATTAAGGTTTGATCAATCATACGATTTTTATTCAAAAATTCTTTTGTAATACTGGAACATGGAGGCTTCATTAGGAGGAAAACTTAAATGCTGTTTTGGAAGAAAGCATGAGCTTTCTTTACTAGACATAAACAAAAAAAAATGGGTTATTTCAACATCCCTTCGACCGAGATTCTATCTTTGGTTCCATAACCGTCTAAAGAAACTTGAACTTATTTGATCACTGTGTGTATTGGTAAATGATTAAAATAAAACACAAAAATTAAAAAAAATATATAAATGTTTATCTGTAATTGCATATCCGTCAGAAAAGTTGTTTTTTCAAGCTACTCCTTTCATGTTTACCTTCTATCTATATATTTTTATTTTTATTTTTATTTTTATTTTTATTGGAAAGGGACGACACCCCGACAAATATTAATAAAAAGTATAAACTGTTACAAAATCGTAGGCAACAAGCCCAACCTGGAAATGCATGATGTTATATTCTTTGATTTGACAGTTTGGAGATTAGCAAATGACGAATAGAGCTTCTATATATGAGATTAAAAGATTGAGTCATCGCTTATAACTTTCATAGGAACATTCTTTTTTGTTTGGTGTTTATTTTGTTTTTGTTCATGGTTGCACTTTTATCTTTGTTGCGGGTAGGATTTTTCGAACGACGTTTTGGGGCACTATCTATGGTTTGATCATTGGTATTTAATAGCCTTCAATGTTTTTCCTTTTACTTACATCCCATATTGTTATATTTTGTGAATATGGAAACCAGTTAAAGCGCACTCTCTCATAAGAACATGTATTATTTTAGTCGTAATATACGTATATTCATGTTTGTGATTGTTTATGTATATAATTTGCACACGTATCATGTGATATGTTATATTAACTGCATGTGATTGCACGATTGGGTGCGATAAAGAACTTTAAAAAAATAATTAAAAAAAAGAAAAGAAAAGAAAGCATCTCAACATTTTAGTTAAATGATTTTTTATGTAAATAACAAGTGTATATAAGAAGTATAAATTTGAGAAATATGGAGGATCTTTAGCTAAATAATTTATATTATTTTTCCCTTTTTTTTTCAATTCTTTTTACACTTAATTCATTTAGTGAACAGATTAAATTTATGAATTAATTAGCTAAATATTAATTTGTATTTGCATGTGATTACAATTTAAAATACATCTTACTATACTATTAAAGTAATACAATGTTTTCACATGACATTCAACTAACATGTCTACATAGGCTTCCAACTTATCAATTTTCCATTTATATAATTTTCACATATTAATTTAAACATTAATTTTAAATATTAACTCCTGAGTTAAAATTGAAGAAATTTTCAAAATAAATTGTTATAATAATCATTTACTGAGTAATAAAGACAAGTAATTGTTTCATTGTTATTTTTTTTAATTTTTGAGACTTTGCTATTTTATTATTTTTTTTTTGGATTTTATGAAATTATTTTTGAACATTTGGACTGAATGTTTAGATTAAAATAGTGGTTTAAGTCACGAGATTTGGATTATATTGTTGCTTTATTAAACGTGCGGTTTAATAAAAATTATAATTATATCTCATTGTTTTATTCAAATGTTTAGCATTTTTATGTTGTGTTCTTAAATGTTTTATAAATTCAATAAAAATATAACACACAACTTATGTTAAAACATCTACATGTTTACGTTTCATAGTTTACAACATATGACTTTAGTAGATGATGAAGTTTTAACTAATATGATTTTTTTGTTTCATTGTATAAGTTAGAAATATGTGGCATAACTTATAATTATATTTTAAATTGTTATTGTTCTCTATTTGTTTTTGTATGTTGGGTTCTTTTAATTAAATTAACAATGTGATACCTTATATTAATACTAGATAATCTGACATTTACAATTCGTTAAAATGTATATGACACACACGCGCATACACACACACACACACACATATATATATGAAGTTTTATATATTTTCTGTTCATGTGTAACACGAGATCTAACCTAGTTTAAATTAGTTCATTATAACTCACATGTACGTGAAACAGTGTTAATTTACATGTGAGTTTACATTGACAACTTTCATTAACAAAAGAAATACAATTCATTAAATAGTTATTTTTATAATACTAAAATATTTTTAAAAAGACTGATTTAATAACAAAAGGACAATACAAAACATTTCTTTGAAACAAATAAAATTCAAAAAAAGAACTTTTTATTGAAAACTAAAACATAAATGATAATATATAAAGTGCTTTAAGAAATTTATTTTAAGGATAACTGAAATAAATAAATAAAAACAAAAGTTCATAAAACAATAACAACAAACACCTTTTTTAAGGCAAAAAGTTTACCTAAGAACATTGATTTTAATAACAATATATAAGAGTATTAATTATTTCAGATACTAGTAATCATGTTATTCTCACTTTGATGAGGTAACAGAATGACTAAAGTATAGACCAAAGGTTAATGATTTAATCCTTATAAATTGTAATATTTTGTTATTTAAAAAAAATCATATAATAAAAATAAAAAGGTTAAAAAAATATATATAATAAAATAAATCCGATGTGAATATATAGAAAAGTAGAGTGCATTTAAGATAATCAATCAAACATAAATACCCGTAATAATATTTGAAATTATTTCCTTTGCATTCTTTTTCTTGTCTTTGGTCTTACCATTATAATTAACTACTGTTTTATTCGGTGCGTTACGTCGGGTTGGTTGGTAAATTCCGGGCGGTAGTAAAACCTAAGTGTTGTCAGGCCTGAGCGTTGACGTGATAAGTCGACGTGAATGTAGTCGGTTTCGGTTACATGCGTTATGGACATGGTATCGGAACAAAAATTAAAAATAAAATTATAGAAAATTGATATGAACCAATGGGGTGACGTGGTTGGTAAAACTCGAATGTTGGTAAAACCCAGGCGTTGTTGATCCTTGGCGTTGAGGCAGTGAGTCTATGCAAATTCGGTCGGTTTCTGTCACATTCGTTATGGTACCGGAACTAAAACAAAACAAAATTGGCATTCGGTTGATTTCCCTTACGTTCGTTACGGTACCATAACTAAAACAAAAAAAAATGGCAATCAATTGGTTTTCGTTAAATTTGATACGGTAAAAATTAAAACATAGAAAAAAAACCGTAGACCAATAAGGTGACGCAAAGTGGCTCAATGGAGGGGGGGGGGGGGGGGGGCTTTGCAACACCGAATCTCTTATTTATACTTATTATTATATACCTAATAGTGTAAAATTGGATTTTAATTACATAAAATGTATATAAACTTATTATTAATTTTTTAAATCATTTGTCTCTGGAGTCTACCTGTAACAGGATTTTAATGGTTAATAATTACCAATAATTTAACGCTTAAGGTCAAACTCCCGTTAACTGGTTTCAACTATTACCATTGAAATTATATTGATAATTATTGAGACGGACACGTGGAGTGAAATCAAAACGAACACGGATATTAATATGATGTATAGATCCAAACGAATGATTATTTCGATTACATTGATTATACTATGGATAATCTTTCAAATAGCCTTACCAACTTAATGCATTACGTCAAAGCTTTATATCAATACCTAAAGAATATACATTAATCCATTAAGCTCCATGACAACCCTATGTGAGATCTCCTAGGGTTAATATCCCTAGGAGACCTCACAGCCTCCCCCCCACACACCACAAGAGCACTCACAGCCTCCTCATAAAGTACTTGCATTATGTGAAGATATGGCACGCCATCAACTAGCATCATCAAGATCTCGCATTCCTCCAAGTAATCGCATGACAATTAAACAAATACAACAAATTGTCGTGTAAGAGTATTCTCATTCCTTCCTCCATCTTCAAATCTAAAATTACAATAAAAATCACTATTTTTTCTCTCTTTTATTCAATTAAATAATATTTTTCGATACATTTATTATATTTTCTCTTTCTTTCACTCACAAGCACTTTCAACAAATATTAAAAAAATACGGGGAGTAAACAGTAGATTTTCAAATATACAGAAAAATCACTACAATTTCTCTACCATCTACTCGCAACACCCTAAACCACCCCCTATATTGTAAAAACTTCCTTCATTAAAAATGGATGATATGATGTGAATGCTCTAACCAAGTTTTCACATAACTAAATATTGTAAGTCTCACGTGGACTCTACATAGCATCTTCATATGCCCTACATGTGCATCTTATAACAAGTGTTGCAAGTGAATTTGTTATGAAAGACCTTGGGCCCATCAACTTTTTATTAGAAACTTTGTTGACCAATATGCCCTTAAATGGATTGGAGTCAAATTGAGTCGTCAATTCCCCTCAATCTTAGAAATTGGTTGAGGGTTATTGAGTAATGAGTAATAATGAACAACTTACCCGGAAAGTACTTGAATCGATGGAAAAACGAAGTCAAAGGTCGGTAATATAGCAAAAATGAAGGTGTGATCGAGTGTTTAAAGAGGGTGACAGCAAAGAAATAAAATATTAGGGTTTTGAGAAGAACTTGTGTAAGTCCCCCCGGGGCGTCGCCGATCGATACGAGATCCGCACGAGGTCTAGGAGTGCGGAATCCTCCTAGACTCGTTTATGGTGTAGAAGACGAAGAACACGATTACACTCATACAAACACACGAACGGGATAAACACATCTGCAGATCTTTTATATAATAACCGAAACCACGTTACATACCGAACATAAACCAAAACACGTCCGACCCGAGGTGAGCTCTACCTCGGGCCGTCCCACACGGCTCTCCCTCTCTGTTTCTCTCTAGACAATTGAACTGTAACACAAATCTCTCTAACTTTCTGGATACACAAACCTAAACAAGACACACATATATATATATAAACTTCGCGGGCTTGGGCCTGTAGGCGAAGTTGTTACAACTTCGCCTATGGCGAAGTTGTTCTAACTTCGCCTATGGCAGAAGTTGTTACAACTTCGCCTATAGCGAAGTTGTTACAAGTTCGCCTATGGCGAAGTTGCTCTAACTTCGTACTTCCACAATGCTGAACAGAATTGCATAGCGACGGTCACAAAACATGCACCAACAGACTCCCCTTGACCGTTGCTCTCTATTCTAACAAACACAAAAGATCATCTGTTACAAAACATGCACCAACAGACTCCCTCTTAACTGATGATCTTCTGTTTGCTCTTCAACCAGCCGTGTCTGAAACTGTCTTGTAACTTCACAAATCTACCAATCACCCAGCGTCTTCCATATCAGATCTCCCCTTCAGTGTAAGCTTCTCCGTCTATATAGATTGAGGTCTTTGAAATGCATGCATCCCCGTGCCTAATTGATCATCTCAACCAATCACGTGAGTCCTTCTGACTTCACCAACACGTGAAGTTGGGCTCCCTCCAAAACTTCACCAACACGTCGGCATACGATAAGGTTTAATCTTCAACTACTCAACATCAAGTGATCAATTTCATCACAAAACCACCTTGACAGAATCTAACACACATGACCATTAATTAATCCGAAGCATCTTCAATCACCAGGGATAACAATCAAGAACATAAACACTTTAATTCCCGATTAAATCCAACTTGTTCCAGAATTTTCACTTTAATAAATAAGCATCACGTTTCAGGATCCAATTCTCGAACGCCTTGAAAATAACATAAATAATATGCTCTGACCGCAATCCAGTAATGACGAAAACCTTCAGTTCAATTTGACTTTCTTCAGTTGGTCAACCTCGAACAACAACTATTTCATTGCCCACAAACACCCAAATATGTGTCAATATCCAGTTTCAATCAATATCCCATTCACAACCTCAACTCCAAATCCAGAGTTGACACGTATTTGTTCACACGTAAGACCAAGAGATAACAAGTTTCACTCGTTGAACGAACAACGTCTTCGGTCTCACAATAATCGTGTACACCTGGCCATACAGACGAAAACTCCAAACACTTTTTTTTTTTTTTATCTTCGCCTGAAGTCAACTTCGCCTAAAAGTCAACTTCGCCCCTCCTTAACTTCGCCTGGCAGATAACTTCGCCTGTGATAAGCGAACTTGTGAGGTAGGCGAAGTTGTGAATAACTTCGCTTACCTTATATCTTCGCCTAAACCCTAAAATTTAAGCGACAACTTCGCCTGAACCACATAACTTCGCCTGCGGCGCTGATAGGCCAGAAACGCATCAGAAACTTGCCAGAAACACCAAAACGCAGATCTCGAACCATAGCATAAGAGCCTAAGGCTCTGATACCAATTGTAGGTTCCCAGCCGGATCTACACGAGATATCTCGTTCTACGTAGGTGCGGAATCCCTACGTAAGACGTTACAAGCGTAAAAGACGATACGATTAAACACATGTTACAATAAACACAAACACGTTATATTGCAACCGGAAAACACGTGATATCTATCACTAATACTGGACTCGTTACACGTAAACTGAATACACTGATTGAATCCTCTCTCTCTAAGCCGTAACCTAGGACATATATATCACGACTCGTTCTACGTAGGTGTGGAATCCCTACGTAAGACGTTACGAGCGTAGAAGACGATACGATTAAACACACGTTACAATAAACACAAACACGTTATATTGCAACCGGAAAACACGTGATATCTATCACTAATACTGGACTCGTTACACGTAAACTGAATACACTGATTGAATCCTCTTTCTCTAAGCCGTAACCTAGGACATATATATCACGACAACTTCGCCTGGCATGTTCAGGCGAAGTTGTCACTAACTTCGCTTAGTTCACAAGTTCGCCTGTATCAGCGAACTTGTGAGCTAACTTCGCTTACATACAAAAACACAAATCTAACAAACTCGATTACAGACACTTGACACTGAACTACTGACATCATGTATCAACAGTTGTTTATATACAAATATTTATATTTTATCTAACACTAACATCTACTCCTCATTAACTCTAGGATTTACAATCAAAAAGAAAATTTAACTTCACCTTATTCTTATTTTATACACTCTCATATCCATTTCTTTTTACCTAAAACTTATTCCATTTCTTTATAATCTTTTAGCATGCCTCCACTAAGACCGCGCAAGAACACCAACCGACGTATGGCTGCTTTTATCGTCAAGCAAATGGCCGCTGTGATTCCCGAACTTGTAACTCAAATCCAAGCTACCCAACCTCCTCCACCCGTTGTTGCACCCGTTGAACCCAAACCCGTATCCTACCCATATAAGCAAATTACTAGTGCCAACCCAACCGAATTATGGGGTACGAACTGTGCGACTACCTTGTTGCAATGGTTCGAGTCTATGGAGAATGTGTTTAGATATAGCGAGTGCCCCGAAGCGAAAAAGACAAATTTCGCTTCAAGCATGTTTAGAAAAACTGCTCTAACATGGTGGGGTAGTGTCATGCATCTCCAAGGGTCGGAAACGGCTATGGCTCTTCCATGGTCCGACCTCAAGGCACTCATGATGAAGAAGTTTTGTCCCAAACACGAACTTCAAAAGCTTGAAGAGGAATTTTGGAACCTCAAGCAAGATAGTGGTGATAACGCCGCTTACTCACTCCGTTTCCACGAGTTGAGCATTCTCGTCCTTCATTTGGTTACCCCGGCTGAGCGTGAGCTTGACAAATACATTGGGGGTTTACCTATGCGAATCCGGGACTCAGTCATGAGTAGCAAACCCGTGAATCTTGAGGATGCCATTACTCTAGCCGGTGCGTTATCGGAGAATCATGTGAAAGCGGGTACCCTAACCCTCAAGAAACCAAACGAAAAAGCCAAACCCTAGCCCGCACCACAAGCCAAGGTTGAACCTGCATCACAAGCCATTAACTACTCCAACTCTTCCCGTCACAACAATAACAACAACAAGAAACCCAAAACCAACTACCGAAACTATGCAGTTACCCAACCCCAACCTCAACAACAAACCCAAATTCCACCCCAAACCCGAAAACCCTATACCGGTACCACCCCACTATGCAACATTTGCCAACTCCATCACCCACCAAACATGCCTTGTCGCCATTGTACCATTTGTAACCGACTTGGTCATCTCAACACCACATGCTGATCCGCACAACGAACCCAACCTAACCAACCAAACCAACCAAGAACTTTTCCCCAAAATACTCAACACCGATATGCACCTTACCCACCAAACCAACCTCAACAACCCCGAGCTTGCTACAATTGCGGTGACCCTAACCATTTCCGCAACAATTGTCCTCGCCTCATTCTTACTAACCAAACCATGACCGCACCTTACTACCAAACTCAAGCTTAACAAGTTCAAACCTACAAACTCAACTTTCCCAACTCAATGCACCACTCATCCAACCCATCCAAGCCATACAAGCACCACCTCCTCCACCACCGCAAGCACCTCAAGTCAACCAAGGAAATCAAGGACGAGCTTTCATGATTAATGTTAATCAAGCTCAAGTGGCAAACGATGTTGTGAACGGTATGTTTTTAGTGAACCAACATTTAGCTTCCATTTTATTTGATACGGGTGCCGATAGAAGTTTCATTTCTCTGAAATTTGAGTCGAAAATTGCCGTGTCTCGAACCAAGCTTTCCCGATCGTTTTCTATTGAAGTCGCCAATGGGAACTCCATCACCATAAATTTCGTCATCCGCGATTGTACTCTCGTTCTTGCTAACCATAAATTCTCCATCGATCTCATCCTGATGCAAATAGGAAGTTTCGATGTCATAGTAGGCATGGATTGGTTTTCTTTGCACCGTGCCGAAGTTGTTTGCTTCGATAAATTCATTAGCATTCCGCTTGTCAACGGTAAAATCCTTAAGGTCTTCGGAAAAGCTACTTCGAGAAGGCTTAATCTCATGTCGTGCTCTCAATCGCAAAAATACTTACGCAAAATGTATGCTCCGCTCCTAGCTCTCTTGGCGACAAAAGACAAAAAGGAAAGGAAAATCCAAGATATTTCTATTGTTCGTGATTTCCTCGATGTCTTTCCCGGCGATGTCACCGGTCTTCCACCCGTTCGTCCGATTGAATTTCGAATCGATCTTGTGCCCGGTGCGATGCCTGTGGCCAAGGCTCCTTACCGTTTAGCCCTGTCAGAAATGCAAAAATTATCGAACCAACTCGAAGAACTTTCCAATAAAGGTTTCATTCGTCCTAGCTCTTCTCCTTGGGGCGCTCCTGTTCTCTTCGTGAAAAAGAAGGATGGTTCATTTCGTATGTGCATCGATTATAGGGAACTTAACAAACTCACCATTAAAAATCGTTATCCCTTGCCATGAATCGACAACCTATTCGACCAACTTCAAGGCGCAACTTGCTTCTCCAAAATCGATCTTCGATCAGGTTATCATCAATTGCGTGTTCGCGAAGAAGACATTCCAAAAACCGCTTTCCGTACTCGAAATGAACATTTCGAATTTTTGGTTATGCCCTTCGGGTCAACGCCTGTGCAGTGTCAAGGAATGGTCGGCCTAAAATCAGTGGTACGCTATCATTGTCGTTCATGTCCATAATGACAAAGTCCACCGGGAAGATGAACTTGTCGACACGAACCAGCATGTTCTCGACCACCCCTCGAGGGTATTTCACAGAACGATCAGCAAGCTGGATACTCATCCTGGTAGGCCTCGGTTCGCCTAGACCCAGCTTGCGATACACGGAGTACGGCATGAGATTAATACTAGAATCAAGATCGGCCAGCGTATGAATAACCGTATCATCACTCAAGATGCAGGGAATCGTGAAACTCCCTGGATCGGCCTTTTTTTATGGTAATTTCCTCTGTAAGACAGCAGAACAACTAGCACTCAATGGGATGGAAGCGACCTCAGCAAGCTTCTCCTTATTTGAAAGGATATCCTTGATGAACTTCGCGTGTTTAGGCATCTGAGTCAGTGCCTCAAGGAATGGAATGTTAAGGTGAAGCTGCTTCAAAAGATCAAGAAATTTGGAATTCTGCTCCTCATCTCTGTCTCTGCGGAGTCTCCCGGGGTATGGTACTCTGGGCTTGTAGACTCTTGGCGGCTCACTCGGTAGCTGCTGTCTCTCGGCCTGTGCTGAACTCCCTGGGTTGCTCCTCTGATGCACCTGGGCCGGTGGAGACTCCATCTAAATCTCCTCATCCACCTGCTCCTCTAGAACTACTGCAGGCTCCTCGACGACTCCTCTTCTAGACCTCTGCTGAATACCGGGCTCATCTCGTGCCCCTGCACCGCTCCTCGTTGTCACAGCTTTAGCGAATCCCTTCGGGTTCTGCTCGGTGTTACTCGGTAGTGAACCCTGCGGCCTCTCGTTCAATCGACTAGCTATCTCCCCCATCTGCCGCTCGAGACTCTGAATCGACGCTCCTTGATTCCTCATGAACTGCTCGTGCTCTCGAAGCTTCTCCTGCGTCTCCTTGTGTCGGGAATCCTCACGTGTCATAAGCTGCGACAACATCTGTGTCTGTTGCGCCATCATCTCCTCCAAAGTGGGCTTCTTCTCCCCACTGCTCACTCCCTCATCGGCATCCTGAAATAAACTCTGGCGTTGCTGAAACCCGGGCTGGTTGCCGCTCCTCCAGTTGGAGTTCTGATTGCCTCTCCATCCCGAATTATAAGAATTGAAAGAATTTGGATTTCGGTTTGGATTTCCAATGAAGTCTACGGCCTCCTCCTGCGAACTGACTGGGCACTGAACGGTATCATGCCCCCCTCTGCAGATCTCACACAACTTGCTCTTCGTCTGCATATCCTTCACCATCTTCGCCAACGCCTCGACCTGTGCCGTCAGTGCGGTGGTCGTGTCCACCGAATGCATGCCTCGTGAGATGGAATCGACGGTCTTTCCTCCTCTGGCGGGTGGTCTCTGGTATCCACTCATAGCTAGCCCATTGAATAAAGCGATACACTCATCAGGGTCCTTAGTCGTCAACAGATTTCCTCCCGCCGCCGTTTCGAGCATACTCTACGTCGCGTACGTCACTCCATTATAAAATTTCTCGACGACCGCCCAATCTTGCAAGCCGTGGTTCGGGCACAACGCTAATAGATTCTTGAATCGCTCCCAGGTCTAGTAAAAACTCTCGGTGTCCTCCATCCTGAAAAGAATGAATTAGGTTACGCAAACGAGCGGCCTTAGCCGGAGGATCGTATTTTTCAAGAAATTGGGTCTGCATGGCAGCCCAAGTAGCTATAGAGCCCTGTGGGAGGGACTCAAGCCACAAACTTGCTTGATCAGCGAGTGAAAACGGAAAGACGCGGAGCTTAACGGCGTCTTCGGAAACGCTCGCAAGATGGAAAGTGTCGCAGATACGCACGATGCGGGTGAGATGAGAGTGCGGGTTCTCATGAAGCAACCCATGAAACTGAGCAGAATGAGCAATGGTATTTAGAATGTTCGACGGGATCTGCCTGTTCGTAGCAACTCCAATGGCGGGTGGTGCGATGCTGGATCTCGCGCCAGCATTGGCCGGTCGGGCCTGGTCCGCAACTGTCCTCCTCGGTGGAATGTCGCCCATGATCCTATCCCTATCGTCGGGGTCAACGGATGAAGAAGTGGACGAGGGTGAAACGGGACGATGTCTCTCACGAAACTCTCTCTCTCTCTCTGACTCGGGGAATGCCTCAGTGTCGGGTGGTCCACGAGATCGAGTCTGTCGCATAAAAACTATAATTAGAAATAAGATTATCTAAACAATTCTAACAAATAAGTAAAATAAAACAAAAATAATTACAAGTAGCACAAAAGGTAAGTCCTAACTCGGATTGCTCTCAAAGAGCCTAAAACCGTGTCCCCGGCAATGGCGCCAAAAACTTGATGTGTGTCTAATAACCCTATAAAAATGACCCTCACAACTAAGCTTTAATACTAAAACGAAAATCCTAAAACCACACACAACCGGCAAGTAGTATAGACCTAGGAAGTCCGAGTATCGAACACGTGGACACGTAAGTCGCTAACGATTACTAACCCTAGACAAGACCTACCTTAGAATAATATTTAATTGATTTTTGATTTTTAATTACTTAACTGAACTAACTAGACTGACTGACAAAACTTACCAAAAATAGAAAACTTAACGGAGAACTAACTGTGTTAACTTAGGGTGGAGAAAAACGTCTACGTAGGTCTGAATCAAATTGTAGGCCTAACAAGCTAATGGATTGAATGAATTCAAGACACCGGTCCCTAAAGATGACACGACTAAGGATCGCTCGGGCTCACTGGATTACCTCTCGGTCTCACTCAACAAACCTAAACTACTCAAAATCGGCTAAAACGACCAAACCGGGAAACAATTACTAACGTGTTCTAATAATGGATCACCTCTTGGTCTCACCAACACTCGACCCTAATGGCAATGAATACTACACAACCAAGGATAGAGGAACAATTCAACTTAAACTAAAATAGATCAACTAATCGCTCAAAACACCTAAACCTGACAAGAAACGAACTCGCTCTCACGCAATCCTTATTCTAGCATGCAAAGGTAATGAGACGACACTACTTCTTATCACCTTTTGGTCTCAAAGAAGGTGTCTAACCGCTGTACTTAATCCAATAAATCATGCAACAAAACCCTACGGTGGTACCTACCGTAAACAAACCCTAAACACCCAGTCTAGAATCAAACAATGCGCCGATCAATCAATACAAAACTAATCAATCAACACACGGGATTTTTGCAATAAATTGATATAATTTCCAGCCACTAAACACAACCTATTTCATGTCTAAATCAAACTTTACAATAGCAATTAAGATCTATTAATCAAACAATCCATAAAACCTATCAAACACTAACAATAATCATCATTCCTAGGTAGAACTAACAAGTTTAACCAATAATCATCTTTGGACAGCAGCAAACACTCAATGAAATCACCATAAAACTCATCTCAAATATCAATTCAAACATTCAATGGTCAACAAATATCGTAAACAAGTCAATATCTCAAGTAATTGCAAAACTACTAATCAATTAAACAAGTATATTAAAGTGTATGATCAATGAAAAATAGGTAAGGATATGGATGATTCTGGGGCTGCTCTTGGCTGTAGCAACTGATGTATAACCTTCCCGAGGCTTGCACTTGCTTCCTTCTTCCTTCCCTAGCCGCTACACGATCAAACCCTAAGCCGAAAAAACTTTTCTCCCCTTGCTGCCTACTGCTGCTGGCCGATCGCTACTACTCCAGCTTCTAGGGTTTTTTTATTTTTTATATATTATAATATAATATAAGATTTGGGCCTCCATGATGCATACGGGCCAGGTCTTGAGTTTTTACTTGAAAACGTATGCGTAAAAGGCTTGTAAACCACTCCAAAAGCTCGGTTTCTTTCTTTCTTTCACCCAAAACCTACAACATGAATAAAATTATGTAAAAGCTATCTAAAACGAGTTAAAACATATAAAATATAATATAATACGTAGATAAAACGTGCGGAAAATACGTGTGTTTTACAACACATCACGTTCCATTCTCGAACTTCTTAGAAACGAACGACTATATGCCAAGTTCTCCAAATGCGAATTTTGGCTCGAGCAAGTTCAATTTTTGGTACATATCGTAAAAAACAAAGGTATTCATGTTGATCCCGCTAAAATTGAAGCCGTTAAGGATTGGAAAACTCTAACGACTCCCACGGAAATTCGATCCTTCCTCGGTTTAGCCGGATATTATCGACGTTTCATTCGAAACTTTTCCAAGATCTCTTTGCCTCTTACCTCCTTCACTCATAAAGGAAAACCATTTGATTGGGGTTTGAAGCAAGAAAAAGCCTTTTGTACTCTCAAGGACATGCTTTGCAATGCTCCCATTTTAACCCTTCCCGATGGAAACGACGATTTCGTGGTATTTTGCGATACCTCTCATCAAGGTCTTGGTTGTGTCCTCATGCAACGAGGTCAAGTCATCGCTTACGCATCAAGGCAACTAAGGTCAACGAGAAGAACTACACGACTCATGATCTCGAACTTGGTGCCGTTGTTTTCGCTCTCAAAATTTGGAGACATTACCTTTATGGTACGACATGTGTGGTTTTTACCGATCATAAAAGCCTTCAACACATTTTTGACCAAAAAGATCTCAATATGAGACAACGACGATGGGCCGAATTACTTAGTGATTACGATTGCGAAATTCGTTACCATCCCGGTAAAGTGAATGTTGTCGCCGACGCCCTAAGTCGAAAGGTTAATGTTAAATCCGTTCTGCTTCTAAGCGTTGTCGTTCAAACCGATCTTCAAATTCGAATCTTCCAAGCTCAACGTACCTCCGTTGAAGAAGGTAACATGTACGACGAAATGTCATGTGGAGCCGAACTTCAACTCGAAACCAAACCAGATGGTCTTTTGTACTTCCTCAATCGTTTGTGGGTTCCAAATCGCGATGACCTTCGTACTTGTATACTCGACGAAGCTCACAATTCTCGGGATTCCGTTCATCCTGGTGCGGATAAGATGTATTTCGATCTTTGTGCTACCTTTTGGTGGCCGGGTATGAAAAAGGACATAGCGTTATTCGTATCTAAATTTCTTACTTGCTCAAAAGTTAAAGCCGAACATCAAAGACCTTTTGGTCTACTCGAGCAACCACCGATTCCCGTTTGGAAATGGGAAGACATTGCTATGGACTTTATCACTAAATTACCCAACACCCAAAAGGGCAACGATAACATTTGGGTGATCATCGATCGTTTGACCAAATCTGCTCATTTCATTCCGATCCACGAGAAGTATTCTGTCGAGCAGCTTGCTCAAATCTATGTTCGAGAAATCGTGTGCCGACACGGTTTACCATTGGCTATTATCTCTGATCGTGATGCTCATTATACCTCTCATTTTTGGCGTTCAATTCAAGAAGCTTTGGGAACACGTCTCGATCTTAGCACCGCTTATCATCCTCAAACGGACGGTCAATCCGAACGTACAATACAAACTCTCGAGGATATACTATGAGCATGTGTTCTTGATTTCGGTGGGAATTGGGATTCTCACATTCCGTTCATTGAGTTTTCTTATAACAATAGCTACCATTTAAGCATTGAGATGGCTCCTTTCGAAGCTCTTTGCGGTCGTAAATGTCGTTCTCCGATTAGTTGGAACGAAGTCGGTGAAGCTCAAATCACGGGACCTGAAATGGTTCAAGAAGCCACTGACGTTATTGATCGAATCCATAAGAACCTCCTAGCCGCTAGAAGTCGTCAAAAGAGTTACGCCGAAAAACCGATCGAATTTAATGTTGGTGATCTTGTCCTTCTAAAAGTATCTCCTTAGAAGGGGGTAGCCCGTTTCGGAAAGAAGGGTAAACTAGCTCCTCGTTTCGTTGGTCCTTTTAAAATCCTTGAGCGTGTTGGAAAAGTAGCTTATCGACTCGAATTACCGGTGTTCATTCGACATTTCATGTTTCAAATCTTAAAAAGTGCTTAGCCAAGGGTAATCTCCATATACCTCTCGACGAAGTACTTGTCGATGATTCGATGGTCTTGGTAGAACGACCCGTTGAGATCATGGATCGCAACGAGAAGATAACCAAGCGTAGCCGTATTCGGTTAGTCAAAGTTCGATGGGAATCACGGCGCGGCGCGGAATTCACTTGGGAACGAGAAGACAAAATGAAAGAGAAGTATCCACATTTGTTCGCAGCATCGTCTTCGTCTTAATTTCGGGACGAAATTTCCTAAAGTAGGGGATACTGTGACATTCGTCAATTTCGGGTTTTGTTTGTATTCGTTTTTGTATTTGTTTATTATGTAAACCGACCCGATTTGTAAACCGAAGCTTATGTTATAATCAAAATGATGGATTTATGTTACAATATTGTTTCACACTTGTTGGATCTTGAAAACATCCTATTTTTATTTTTATTATTATTATTTATTTATTTATTTATTTTTGTTGTTTTGTGTTTTTGTCTTGATCCATTTTGCATGAAAACTCTTGTGTCTCACACCCATATTTGACCACCAACATTACCCTATATATATACCACCTTTCCTCTTCATTTTCCCTTGCTACAACTCCAACAAAAAAAAAAAAAACTCTCTCAAACATCAAAGATTCAAGGTTATCTTCTTAAGTGTTCTTGAAGGTTTTTAGTCTTTCATCTTAATTAGTTTATGTAGCCTTATTAATACTTGTTTACCTTTGGTAGTTACCTCTCCGTTCCGGTCGGTGAGGTTTCGGACCGCATAAGGCAAGGCTTCATGGAGGACTTCGTGTCCTTGATATATATACATCTATATAACTTGTCCATACATAGTAATCTTGCTTATTTTAGTTTGTTGGTCATGTTTACAAGTTCCATGGTTATGGGTTTTTAAGAGTCTATGCTTCGGTTTAACCGTAAATAGCTTTAAACCGTAAACCGAACTTTGTTACTAGTTTTGTTAAATAATTGTTTAAACATACTTATTGTTAGATCTAAGTTTCTAAAATCATTTTTACAAATTCTATGGTTATGGGTTTGTAGAATCTTACCTCGGTCTTAACCCGAAACACGATCCGAACCGAAAACCGAACTTTTGTTTATAGAGATTTTATTGTTAACTTTTGGTATTTTTTATTTGTACATTATTATACAAGTTCTTTAGTGTTTGGACATGTGGAAACCATCTATGAACTTGTTGTGAGATGGAAACCGAACCAAACCGATTCTTACTCGCTTAAGACACACAAATGTGTTTTTTTAGCCATGAAGACTTGTATATTTCTTTAAAAATAGTTACAAATTGATTTTTTATTTTCTTAAGTACATGGAAATGTTGGATCCAACTTGATCTCATAACAAAGTTTGGACCGACAAAACCGAACATTCGCTTAACGTGCGTTGTTAGTTCTAAAACAATGGAACTACATACTTGGTTATCTTATAACATTCAATATTTTGGAAAGTTGACTTTGGGTTTAACCAATTATCAAGACCCGAACCGACAACCCGAACCCTTGATAAAAAAAACTCGTTTTAGTATCTTTATTCCAAAGGGATTTGCATTCTTACATTTTATCCACCTTATTACTTAACATAGGTTGAGTAAATATTAAGGTTAGATACTTTAACCCGGTTTCGAGCAAACTTACATTTTTAAAGGGTTATTATTATAAATTATTAAATAGTTACATTTTAAAACCTTGAATTTTAATTATTTACATTTCTCAACATTTAGTTTGTTTAAAGACCTTCAAGACAACCTTTCTAAATTCAAGACTTCTTTTCTTTTTAGGCATTGTGCGTTAAACTCGTCGTTCCGACAAATCTCCAAATTATCATCTTTCAAGTTTACTACTTGAAGGTGAGTACTTCATACCCCATTTTCCATCTTTTATTTTGGGGGTGGCATTTTATACTTATTCAACAAAATGCTTTATATTTGAATCTTAAACCACAAACATAGTTGTATACTTTACCTAAATAATTATTCAATTTGGTATTCTATGCTTATATGCCTATGTGTTTATCGCTTTTGGTTGGTGGAACTATAAAATCCTAGACTATTTGGCATCCCCTTATAGCAAGGTGTCGTTAATGTGATGCAATTAACGATAACTATAAAATCCTAGACTATTTGGCATCCCCTTATAGCTAGGTGTCGCTAATGTGTTTAGCGATATCTATTTATCCAAATTACCACTTTTATTTATCGTTTTGTATGCAAGTTTTGTGGCTATCTTTATTATATACTAATATGATTAAACTTATGAATTGCTCACCAACCTTTGTGTTGACAAACTTTATTTTATGAAATGTTGCAGGTTTGCATCTTGGTTGATTTATGATTGTGAAGAAAACGACATCAAAGACCTTAGGATATTAGTAAAAATGAACAATGTCAAATTTGCCATATTTTGTGATATCTTGTTTATGGTTATTTTATGGATAATTGTTATGTGACATTTTCAATGTTTTGAAATGAAATGAGTTTATTAAATACTGTCACTTTAATCAGTGTCATGTGCTTATGAACAATCGTTACACCTCGGCATGTTCCGACGCCTTTGGTCGGGGTGTGACACTCATATGTTGTTATTGGTTCAAAAAAAAAAAACTTGTCGGTGTGACACTTATATGTTGTTATTGGTTCAAAAAAAAAACTTGTCGGTAAACTCGTCGGTATAGTGCGCATGTGTAATAGTGTGTATTGTATATATGCAAAAGCGTTTGTATTGCATAGAATACAACACTATTGCACATATTTGATACACACCATTGTATATATGCAATATAAGACTAATACACACATCGAATACATATTAGTACGTATTTGTAATACAACATTAACGCACATGTGCACCACATCGACTTTTATTTTATTATTATTTTTTTTCCATATAATACAATACTACTACACATATACAATACACAAATATTGAATATATGCAATAAAACACTATTAAACTCAAAAATACATAGTAATACACATGGTGTAATACAACGGTATCGTACAGTAATACGTATGTGCATTACAGCGGTTTATTTTTTATTTTTATTTTTTATTTTTTTTATATTTTTCGAGTAAAATATAAGAAAATATAAGAATAATGGCTAAAACAGAATTTTGAAATTTTTTTTTATTTTTAATTAAAAATAATTCTTTAGGAGTTTTTTGGAGTTTTTAAATTTTCTCTCTAAAGGTGAGTTTTCTCTTAATCCTCTATATATATATATATATATTACACACACATAATAATATAATATTATTATTTTCCATCACAAGCAGGCGACAAGGGCATGTCGCCCCCCAACTCACAAAGATCGCGAGGACGAGAGTGTTGAAGGCAACAAAGGGGCGATATTGCCCCCAAAATTTTCCATTACACAGTCTACGAACAACAATATATTAGCTTTTGATTTAGAAAAATATATGTGATACGTAATGTTTGGTTTTAATGTAAAGCATTATATCCGATGTTTTTATACAATGTACAATGTTTGATTATTTAAAAAAAAAATACTTTTTTTCGTTACTGGGGAGATTTCTTGGTTTTTTTTAATACAATTTTGATACAATTATACTTCCTACATCGGTTTAAATCAAAATCACATCCAACGGGCAAACACATGTAAATATGTCAGTATTTTATATTCCTCTTAAATCATTTATACATAATTATTATGGGTTTATCGATTAAGTTACAGGTTAATGGGTCGTTAAAAACATAAATAATCCAGTCAGTTTTGAGTGAACTAAATAAAATTGATGAAAACTCCGATCTTCGCCTCCTTCCTAGTGGACCAATGAAATTGTTGGTTTCACAGTCGATCTGAATTTGAAAACGTTAGGTATCAGAAGAAATATTTATATGTTTGTTTGTAATCCAAAAAAATATTTGTTAAGATTTTTCATAAATCAAGAGAAATGCTTTTACAATGCTAACTTTCTTATTTTCAATATATATTTACTTCGCAGTGGAAAAAGAAACTGAATTTAACAGACGACTTTATGGGAGAAGTTTCTGGCAACTGTTGTTTCACAAGCAACAGCTCATAAAACATGGTACCAACATTTTATTAATTTATTTTTGTTTTGTTTATATTAATATATATGACATAAGGTCATTGTTTAGGTGTTAGAATATTCAAAAAGAAATTGAATATTCCTTCTAATATTAATATGTTTTGGGGGGGAAATGTGGATAGCATAGCGAATGCACATGTACTATTCATATAAGATATGTAAATTTATCAGTTAAGTGTTTGATGATCCTGGGTACAAACTTTAACGCGTGACACTTTTTGTTTTTCACAATTCACATTAACTACGTCATATAACCTTAAAACAACCAAGATACATAAAAAGAAGAGTTAATTGTCATTTTCGTCCATATGGTTTGCTATTTTCGCCACTTATATCTAAAGTTTGAAATTTTGTTAATTTAGTCCTTATAATTTTAAACATTAACCTATTATGTCCCCCTGTCTGACGGCATCTAACTATGTCGTTAGTTTAAGGGGTTTTTTTGTCTTTCTCCTGTTTATTTATAGTTAATGGTCATTTTCGTCCCTATGGTTTGATACTTTTACTACTTTAGTCCAAAGTTTGAAATTTTGTCAATTTAATGTTTAATTTAATTTTTTTTGTCTCTATAATGCCTAAGAGCATAATCCAAGCCCAAAACATCAAGCATCAACTGAAACAGTTCTACATTTAATATGTCGACAACAATAATCATACCCCCTCGTAGTTAGTTTCTAGGCATTTTCTAAACTCTCCCCCATGGTGGAATTCATTGATAAAGTGGTCTGGGTAATTCCCTAAAACCGAACTATACCGAAAAAACTAAAATTGTTTCTTTGACTAATGCGTAATAGTTAGGGTTTAGAGATTAACATACCCGTAGCAAACATCTAGGTCGAAATCAACATCAGGAAGTCGGATATCCCGCATGTCCATATTTGCTCAAGAAATCGATACACTAAATCGCATGTGTGTTCTTCAAATCGTGATGTTGTTCTTGAATTCGTCGAATTCAACCCTAGAGTTGTTGTCGATTTGAAGAATTCAAGAACACATATGTGATTTAGTGTATCGATTTCTTGAGCAAACATAAAAATACGAGATATTCGACCTCCTGATGTTGATTTCGACTAAGATGTTTCCTATGGTATGTTAATCTCTAAACCCTATCTATTATGTATTAACCTAAGAAATGATTTTAGTTTTTTTATCAGTATGGTACGGTTTCAGGAAATTACCTTGAACACTTTACCAATGAATTCCACCATGGGGGAGAGTTTAAGAAATGTCTAGAAACTAAATACGAGGGGGATATGATTATTGTTGTCGACAGAGTAAATGTATACCTGCTTTGGTTGATGCTCAGTGGTTTTGGGCTTGGATTATGCTCTTAGGGATTATAGAGACAAAAAAAAAGTAAAACAAAAAAAAAGAAACTGAATTAAATTAAACATTAAATTGATAAAATTTCAAACTTTGGACTGACGTAGAAAAAGTATTAAACGACAGGGACGAAAATGACCATTAACTAAAGATAAACAGGTGGAAGACAAAAATACCCTTAAACTAACGGCATAGTTGGATGCCGTTAGACAGGGGACGTAATTGGCTAATGTTTAAAACTATAAGGAGTAAACTGTTAAAATTTCAAACTTTGGACTGAGTGGCGAAAGTAGCAAACCACATTGGACGAAAATGGCATTAACTCTAAAAAGAAATTAACGCTTCATTAAAAAAAACAAACTTACGTGTAATATAGTTATTACTGTTAAAGACTTTGTATTAAACTACATTGATACAAATGGTTAATGAATACATAATTATATAAAAAATAATTATAAAAGTAAATGCATTATTAAAGAATTGGTTTGCCTCAGGATACCCAACAATATATAAAATTAAAAATGGGCCAAGTTGCATGATGGATGCATACGTTGCATTTTCGAAAATCATAAGATTAATAGTCGTGAGTACAACTTATTGGATAATAGCCAATGATTATTGAAAACCTTTTTTTATTTTTATTTGAACTTTGGAAAACAGAGTTGGGTGACACTTCAGCACGCCAAATATGCAAATGAATACGAATAAGATCAATATATAGCTTTAATGGATCCTCTCAGAATCTGGATTAGTAAATAATATACATACATACATTTACAAAAAATATACTCCAAACATAGTCGATATATTTTATTTGACAGTTGGGATATCACAATTCATATTTCTGGAAGTTTTCCTAGCTATTAATTATCCATAAAATCGTATAATACATAGACAGTGTTATATAATATCACCAAGACATTCCTTATCGGCAAGTATATCTCTAGGGGGGCAGAACAAAATACAACAATGCGGATTTTTCCAAGAGTGTCGAAAACAACTTTGTGGCTTATCGTCCCCGAGGTTTTCTCTAAAGTGTTGGTGATTTTAATGAGTTGAAATGTTTCTTATGGCTTGGTGTCTCCTACGTGGACCGAGCATAACAATATTTGCTATATACCTAAGTTGTCACAACCGATATACCATATGAACTTGAATGAATATTGTAAAAATAGTTAGCCTCCATTATGCCAATGAGTATATATTTTGGAAGTGTCCTTGAAAAAGAAATGATCAGTTTCTAAGATTTGTCCATTTTGTATGAAAGATTAAGCAAAAGATGTATTTTTTAAAATCACAAGAAGATTTTAATACCATTGATTATATCAATTTAAATTGTTAAAACTGACAATTGTTAAAATTAACTCAGTAACAAAGTTGCAATTAATGGAAACTTAAATGGGATAATGAAGAATTTTTTTTAACGACGACTTTCTTGTATTCAAGCTACCGCACTCTCTAAATTTGGAGAGCCCTGATACCCACTCTGATAAGACAATGTTGTCTTAACCGGGCCCACGCTGGCTTCCGAGTTTGGCTTGGGCGTTTCATCGGGAAACCATACCGCTGACTGCCACTTGACAGTCATTGTGGCACCACAAGAGCAGAACTCTTTAGCGTAACTCACGGTGGGACGAAAACCCGGGTGGGCTCAGGATTCGAACTGACAACCTTTGCACAAGGCATAACTCAAATACTTCATTGCCAATATCCACATAAATATGACACAAGTGGAATTCGAACCTGAGTCTCCACTATAAAACCCAAGCCTCCTACAATTAAGTCACAAGTGGTATCAAGGTCTTTTTAACTTAATGGTATCAAGGTGTCAAATAAATATGTTTATTTTCAAGTCACTGTAAAAAAAACAAGAAGAAGAAGAAGAAATGTAGATTTAGAAAGCCATTGTAAAAAAAAGTTAACTTTAACTTTCCAACTAAAGTAGTTTGTAATCACTTTTTAACCTCAAATAATTTTTATACACTCTTTATTACTCTTTTTTGAGTCATGATCCCAGAATATGTTACTCAAAGAAACAACACAAGATTTGTGTGATGAGATCCATAACTTCATAGCAAAGGGATTCCTGTTAATTAAGCTTTAACAAAAAACATCTTGGAGATTGGTATGAACTTCATCCGAGGCATGGCAGCTGCTTAGAGTCTTCAGATTGCTGATTTATTGCCCAAAGGTCTTTCTGCTGCATGAATTTATTAGCGTCACATTGGATAAACTATTCAACTTGTGAGACATATTAGCCGATTTTATATTTACTTGTTATTGTTATAGTTTCCTAATATGACATATCAAATCTCAGTAGTTGTTACAATACTTGCTTATCTTTTCCATATTTATATCGCATGTCTTTAATACATATTGAGGATGGATTAATTAATCAATAACACCATGAAATCTTTCACATTTATTACTCAATGGGTTTTAAACTCTTATCTTTCTTGCAATTGCAAAAATCATGTTCCTAGCTAGAACGACCTTTTTTGCCAGAAGATCCGTTAAATTCCTAGCTATAAGAGTATATGCGTGGCGATCATAACTTTCAATGTGCCCATAACTTTCAATGTATATCTTGTTATGATCCCTAAACAACATTGCATCCTGTCACATGCTATGTAAATGAATGATTGACGCGTAAGTTGTAGACTTGTAGTATACATTTTCTCTTTGAAGCTTAAGAAACAGATATCAACACTTGCAAGTGCAAATATATTCAACCAGTTGAGTATGTTATTTGTTGTTCATTTGGGATATATGAAATTCTTGTTTAGATTACAAATTTCAAGTAAATGAAAGTTCAAAAGAAATAGATATAACGAATATATATTGATTGATGTAAATGCTAATGAATGCACCCTCAATCTTCAATCAAGAATTTTCCTTCATCATCAACGTTTCTCAAGTTTGCAACTAAAGATCATTATTTTTTATATATTGCCTCATTAATGCAACACTGAACACAACTTCAACTCAATAGGTCAACTCACTAAGGTCTTACATATCACTAATGCAAATAACTGGTTGATAGTTTTTGGATCTTGTAATATCATATTATCATATTTATTTATTTAGATATTTAGATATAACATACTGTATTATTGCTTGCAAGCAGTTAACGTTTTGATGTTAAAGAAAGATCGATCCTTTGAATTTCCTTCACGGTAACAATTTTCAGTAACTTTATCACAGTATGATAATCAGATTAGGGGTGTTTGCTATTTAGATTGAAATCGACTAATTAATCGAACCGAAACCGATTAACAACGAGCCAAATTATCAATTTGTTTTACAAAATCTAAATGCGGTTCAAACAAAATCGCCTGAATGAACCAAAAAACCAATATAATAACAAATAACGGTATTTAAGTTTTGTAATTAATTTAGCAAATCCAGCTACAAATTTAGTTTAATCTCATTTATACCCAACTCAATTCAATAAATTATAACGGTAACTTTCAAAGAAATTTAAAAAAATTATTTAGTTTATTCCATCATAACCGAAAACCAAACCGACCTAGAGTTCAGTATAAACCTTTTTGTAGACAATTCATTTCGGATTTCAGTTATACACGAATAAAATCACATACCGAATAATTCAAATCAAAAGTGGAAAATTGAATAACCCAAATAATATATTTGAAAAGAAACGATCTGCAAACAACTAAAACTAAAGTATGCTAATATATTTAATAATTATGTTTAATATTAATATTATTATTCTTACATATAAATAATAGTCCAATATTATGATCTGTCCATGTCTTCCAAAACCACACCTCACCTTCTTGTTGGAGATCATCTTTGTGGTTCTCCATCTTTGCTTCCTTTCTTCTACAATATATTCTTCAACCAATTCACACTTCTTTTATTAATTAAACACTCTTCTTTTTCTTCCCCAACTTTATCCAAACAAAAATGAACAACAATTATGTTTGGTTGAATTCACTGTGAAAAGCAGGTAGTGAATGATCTTATCTTTATTGTTATTGGGTTTTCATGAAATGGTTGACTTTTTTTTTTTTGGCAGGAAAAGGAGTTATTTTTTGTTGTGATTTGGGTTTGAATTTTAATTCTTTTTATATATAAATGGGAACCAAAATCAAAGGAGTTATTAAAGGGTTCAAGTTCATCTCCCAAATATTTGGTAATTTGTTTTCTTTGTGTTTATTTGTAAAGTCAATATAAGGGTGCTGACTTGTTGTTCTTCATCCACATTGTGAAATGAATTTAATAGTTATCAAGGAAAGAGAGATGGAGATTGGGTACCCAACTGATGTTAAACATGTTGCTCATATTGGTTGGGATGGATCATCAGGCACTGCTCCATCTTGGGTAATTTTGTCATTTTACTTGTCTGTACATACATATATTTTTTTGATACCCATTTTAAAAAATATATGTATATTTTGTAAAATCTTTCAGATGACTGAATTCAAGACAGCCCCTGATTTTGCTGCAACTTCTATTGGTAATTCTGGTTCTGCTCTGTCCACATGGTCTTCTCAAGGTATATATTGACTGGAAACTGATTCTTTAATACACTAGAAATTAGGAATACATTTATTGAATGTAATTATGGAATTATTCTGCTAAGAATTACATCAAATTATGTTGATTATAGCTATTAAGTTTTAGTAAAATAATCTGGATTAGTGATATTCTTATGAAAACTGAAGATACCATGTTTGTACTTTGTGATTGATTTCAATTTGAAGAACAAACATACCCGCTAATATCCCTACGATATCCCAGCTCAATTTTTTTTTTATGAAAAAGCCAAAAGTACTACTAATAGTAATCAATGTTGAAGAAATTAATTTCACGGGTTTGGAGAAGTTTCTTGAAGTAAAGATAGATTTTGTCCATGATAGTTTAAACTTCTTGTACCATTAGAAACGTGACTTGTACTACTAAAAAAGGTGACTTGTACCATTTGGGAAATTGGGGATTACCTGATTAAATTCTTGGCTTCATAGAGATTTGGCTTTTTATGTCACAAGACCTTTTTGCTTTTAGAACACATGAACACACACATGATATATCCAAAAATGTCCTTGAAAGCAATAATGTTTTTGTCTGACCCCAAAGTTATGCTCTTTTCTCTTTTTGTTTTTTTTATGTCTATAAGAGCATTCTCATCCCACCCCCCATCTCCAAACCAAAAATTACACTAAAATTTACTTTATTTTCTCTCTCCATTTCAATTAAATAATACTTTTTATACCTTTTATCATTACCTTTTCTCTTTCCTTCACTCACAACCACTTTCAAAATATATTAAAAAATTATAGGGGATGAACAGTAACTTTTCAAATATACAGAAAAATCACTACTTTTCTAAAATATAAAAATTCTTCACTCACAACACCTTGAATCACTCTCTAAATTATAAAAACACCTCTCACATAATATGGGGGGTTTGGATGAGAATGCTCTAATAGATTAAGGGGGTGTTTGGGATTCCTTATTTTCATCAACTTATAACTTATAAACTTTTTGAAAAGTTAATAAGGTGTATAAGGTGTTTGGCAACCCATAAGTCCTTATGGATTTTAACTTATGGAAAAGGCAAAGTAAAAAGGTTTTGAAAAGTTAAAAGTATGTAACTTATTAACTTAATGGGTTTGATTTACCTATTACACCCCTATAACCCTCAAAACTCATTACACTTCTTTTAAAAAGAGTGTCATTTTTAGTCTTTTTAGTTTTCTCCAACACATAAGTTAATCCAAACATTTTTTAAAACTTCTTTTAAAATATTCATAAGTTAAATAAGTCCTTCAAACAAAAAGTACTTTTTCATTTATATAAACAATTCCAAACACACCCTAATTGACAAATAAGACAGTATTTCAACGATTTTGGCATAATCTAGCCTATAAAGACATTACAAACTGCTTTATGAGTTTTACATTTTCAGATTGGGTTATATCATGCAAAAAGGAATATACTTTCTTATTTCACATGAAAAGGTCCCTCAACCTAGTTTTAGTATTTTGAACTCCCTAAAGTTTTTTAAAAGGGAAAATCCTCAAAATAGCTCATCTACAAAATGGGATTCCAACTTTATCCTCTAAACTTAATATTTTCAAAAATGGCCCTCTCTAACTTATCTTTGACCATGTATTAGGAAATCTAACGCGTCTTTGACGACATGTTAGCATAACATGTCGTCAAAGACGCGTTAGATTTCCTAATACATGGTTAAAGAGGCCAACACGTCGTCAAAGACGCGTTAGATTTCCAAACACATGGTTAAAGATGAGTTAGGCCTCCAAACACGTAGTCAAAGATATGTTAGCATCAAACGCGTAGTCGAAGATATGTTAGCTTTTTTGTTTGTTTTTTTAATATATTTTTATAACTAGTTTTACTTATATTTGTTTTTTTTATAACTTATAATATATAAAATGCTATATTATTTCGAATATACCGACGAGAAATGTTTACTTTATCTACGAACCGACATAAATTTTATTTAAAACCGAGCGGGGTCAAATTTTATTGAATATTTCGATATTGATTTGGCACGACTCGAGTTTGAGTTAGTTTATGTCGGTCAGTAGGTAAAAGTAAGCATGTCTCATCGGTATATTCGAAATAATATAAAATTTTATATATTAAAAGTTATTAAAGAAAAACAAATATAAGTAAAACTAGTTATTTAAAAAATATAATATTAAAAAAACAAACAAAAAAGCTAACATATCTTTAACTACCGCGTTTGATGCTAACATATCTTTGATTACATGTTTGGAGGCCTAACCCATCTTTAACCATGTGTTAGGAAATCTAACGCGTCTTTGACGACGTGTTAGCATCTTTAACCATGTGTTAGGAAATCCAACGCGCCTTTAACGACGTGTTATGCTAACATGTCGTCAAAGACGTGTAAAATTTTCTAATACATGGTCAAAGATGAGTTATAGAGGGCCATTTTTGAAAATATTAAGTTTAGAGGACAAAATTGAAATCTCATTTTATAGATTGGCTATTTTGAGGATTTCCCCCTTTTAAAATACACCCACCTGTGAAAATTTTCAACATAATAAATGGTGCAAATGTGGTTATCCATAAACAAGTAAAAAATTTGCTTGTGAAGTTCAAAGTGTGTCAAGGTGCCAATGTGGATAATTCTTGTTATTTTTTTTTATATAAGATAGCATAACTTTTAATTTATTGTGGCCAAAAAATGATGTTTTAGTATCCCATGTCCATGACATTTACGTGCATAAAAAACCCACTACTAGCTTTCCCGTATGTAATGATTGTGCTAGCGGCTGACGATTATTGTTAAATTCACAACATTGTGTACTTCAAAATACTTTTACGTATATTAGTATATTAGTTGTTTATTTTTGGGTATCGTATGGGTCCAGAAAATAGTAATATTAGTTTTGTGTTGGTTTTGCCTGTAGACTTTGGAGACGCAATGGGAAGACGGCCAACGGATGACACACTTAATGATCTACCACCAGTAGACCTTCCTAGTATACCGAAAAAGCAAAGACGTAGAAAGTCAAAGTCAACATGTTCCCCAAAGTCAACCTCGTCATCAAAGTCATCAACTCGAGCCATAAAGGTAAAGGCTAACACAGAGACTATGTAAAGTGACCCTACAATCATAAAACATTTGACGACCAACATTGTTGAAACATAACGAACATATGATGTGAGAAGAAGGTTAAAAATGGCATGAAAGAAGTGAAGCATAAGGATGCATCTTTCATGACCTTTAATTGGTGGGAGAACTGCTACCTTTCTTGCGATTTATTTTCCTCTCTTTTTTTCTTTTTCTTTTTACTTATTATTTTTGTATTTTATATATTGAAATTTTGTTTCCTATGGGAATACACACCAAGGAATCAACATGTACAAAGTTAGATTCTTTGGTTGTGATGTTGGAAAAACTAATCTAGCTTTTGGAAATGATAACATGCTATTTGTTTGTATGTACAAAAACCACCATTTTCTTTAGGGACCAAGCATCCAACTTTGATTGTGACAACAAGATTGCTAAATCTACAAAAGACTAATTTTCTTCAGAAATCGAAAGTATGATTTTTTGAAAAACTAGCCTTGATTTTTTGTCAACTTTGGCCTCGAAATATCAAGCCACCCTTGTTATTCGACCATTGTTATTGCCATCCATGCATGGTTACCACCGCGATCCAGTGGTGGGCGCACACTAAGCCCACCGGGTTCACAGGTAAACCCACTGATTTTAAAAAATTACGTAGAAGTGATATATAAGACTTTTAATGAATCAATAACAATTATAAATGTGAAACCACAGTAACAAATTAAGTAACAAGTTCAATGTTGGTGTAGTGGTAAAAGCTAACCATGAACTTCCCCTTCATGAAAGGTCGCAGGTTCTGTTCAGTTACTGCCAATTTTAAGTATTTTTTTAGTCATTCATCGCCACGCTTTAAAATTTTAAAAGAAATATAAAAGCCCACCCTCCCAGACGCGATCTGCAAACGGCAAATCCCAATTGCGATTCATAATTTCACGGCTTCACAGTTTAGACTTTCAGCAAAATTGCAATCATCAGTGCAGCTCTGGGCCTTCACCATCTCCGGGACGACCTGTCCTTGTCGTTCACTGAAGTTTCATACTTTTAGGGCTTCACACAGTCACACCCTCCCTCCTAACACATTTGGGCCAAAAGGTAAACCTGAATTACTTGATGATAGAAATGGTAATATTCCAAGCTATTTTTATGCTTGGTTGAATTTTTGTTGGTATCTGCTTGTTCTCTGAAACTAATGCCACCTGATATCAATAGTTTGACTATTCTAGTCAAAGTAGTCATACTTCTAATCCAAAATTGACGTCATATCTATCGAAGGTCAAGAACTATGTAACTATTAGCTCATCTTTTTTAAATCAACATATTTGTTAGGGATTCGAGTATTGCAAAACACACACAGACACAATATAATCTGCAAGAGAAAATATAGAGGAAGATGAACACGCGAGATTTACGTGGTTCAGTCGGCTGATCTACGTCCACGGGCTGCAACCAAGATACTTTTCTTATCGCTTCCTGCCTCACTCATAATGAGGAATTACAAGTATAAGATTAAATATATATAGATATAAGATTAGGGTTTTCTATTTGTTCACCAAGAAATTAATATGGGTCACAATTAAATAATATAGGCCATGTCTGCCTCTAGTCTTCATTTAATTAATCTGCCACAAAGATGTCTTCTAACCCAGGCCAGTTAAACCTCCATAAACCCAAAACATATTATATTCATTTTTGTTGTATCTATACAAATGAATTTTGAGTATTGTGTTCTATGTGTTGTTGATGATTGTGTTTATGCTTGATTCGAATTAGTCATTAATTTAGTCTGGTTAAAGTTGCAAGCAATTAGTCTTTGTTTAAGGAAGTCAACGAGATATTGCAAGTGTCACTCTCCGACCAAAGGCGAAACATGCCGGTGAGTAACGTATTGATTGGACAGTAGCTCAAAAGACACTAATTAAAGTGGTAATAATTATTCAATTCATTAACATCAAAACAAGTACACAGTTACAATAATCGAAACAAATACATATTTTGAATAAATATCCTAAGGCCAACTATCTATCTTCGATCTTGATTATATCAAATACTTGAACCTGTAGCATGTATAAAAATAGAATTTATCAACACGAATGTTGGTGAGAATACATAAGTTTCGTTTTATACATAGATAAGTAAATCACAATTCATATGTAAATGGGAGCATTACAATTCTTATAAAAATGTACACAACTAAATAGATGTGGACCCGTTTCTATTGGTACAAAATCAATGTACTTGGGTAATACTAGATGAGAATAAAATATCAACCATCAAACATAAAATAAACATTTAAACACATGAGCATAATCATAGAGCATGTAATAATCACACATAAACATATATCGAATTGGGTTTTGAATAGTTGCGGTAATAAAACTTGAGTAAAAGTGAATAAAGTATACATGCTACCCACAAAATATAAAAGATGGAAAAGGGGCTATGTAAACTCACCTTGAAATGAGGAATATGGTAACGAGTTTATGGCTTAAGCGAATCGATTGGTCACGCGAGGATTCCCGACGAATTTGTCCTAATTTAAAAGTACACTCGGAATAAATACCTCAACACAAAATAAAGGGCAAACGACACTACGGGATTCTAAGGATTATACCGAATTTGGGATAGTTAGGCCGTTAGATATATTTTATTTTAACTTTATGAGGTTGAACTGAAAACACACTTTTTATATATATTTTCTTTTTTACAAGTTTCTTTTACATAAAGGCCAATATTATATGTATATATTATACTATGTTAGAACCCGTATTATACACGGGGTTGATAAAAAATATACAAAATAATATGAATAGTTTTTGTTGGAATAAAGAAAAGTACAACTTCTAGAATAAGAAATAACCTAATTTTATTATAGAATCGTTACCAAAAGTAATCATACAACAATATATAAATTATAATTATAAAAAAATCAGGACTTTAACAACTCTATTTTTTTTGGAATTCCAACTCATTCTCGCATTCCAGGGTTTTGGCACTTCAACAAAATTTGATGTAAGCTTCCAATTACCATTTACATTGGAGATAGAACCAACCTATATTTGTGCAACTTGAGTACCAAGTAATGTAACATATTTAACATGAAAAAGATATATAGAAATAATTTATAGTTAATGAGAATTAACTAAAATGACATGCTATAAAGAAGTGATACATAGCCCAAAACTTTAGCACCAAAAAATTGACCAAAACATATAACATAAAACAAACTAAGTACCAATTAGCATGAAAAAATCATACAGTTTTCACATGAATACTCACATGTTGTTCGCTCAAATAATATACAATTATGCATAACTAAACACTTACATTACATAAATCTTGCACATTAACAATTATAAGTAGCTTAACAATTAGATTCAGAGATATAAAAAAGTAAAAATAAAAAACCTTAACTGAGAAAAGAAATATTGAATTTAAACTGATAAAATATATTGTTATAACATTTAAGTAAAAAACTATGTTTGAGAGGGCTAACATATGCCAGGCAAAGTGAGTATAATTACAAAAGATCAACAACAAAATTTGGTGAAATCAAATAAAATAACATTCGTTAGTACTTATAACTTAAAAAAAAAAAAAAACAACTGTAAGCATATAATATTCATTAATCTTAATAATGGAAATAGACCCCTGATATGCAATTAATAATATGATTTTTTTGAAGTTTAAAGCCAAAATCTTATTGTAGTATGAAGTTTTGAAGTCAAAAGATATTTTATAGCCAAAATCTCCAGTTGATTTTTATTTTTATGCGTTATGCTTTAAATGTTGTTCGGTCTGTACCTAGGCCATGTACACCAGCAACTTTTCCGAGAAGCATATAGACGATTATACTAAAAAATTGCAACTATGAAAGACATTTTGACCAAAAATAAGTAAATAAATAAATAAATAAAATACATGTTTTGATCAAGAACACATCAAAAAAGTCAAAGACTTGAGGATTGAAATTTGAAACTAAAAATATAGTGCTGCAATTAGGCAGACTCACACCGTTGGGAGTCTTTGTCATGGATCTAACCGGATACACCAGTGGTACATTCACCTTTGTATGTATCCAGATATTATTTTATTTTATTATATATTTTTTTTTGCAAAATCTAAACACAAACTTGAGGCATGTGAGTATGTTAAATCCATTCGGTGATTTATGAATCCTTAATATAACAACAAATTAAGGAAAACATGTTTGCTTTATTTCTAGCAAAAAGAAAAAGGATACCTGCTAGTTAGTAGTGAGGAGATACCGCACGACCGCACTTGCTCAATCATTGCATACAATGCATTCAAAACTCTAAGCCATATGAACATTCAATATATAAAAAATTAAAGATAATAGAATGCTTTAAGCGAAGTGGAAATTTAAAAGTTTAAGATGTTGTGAAGCTTAAAGACAACTCGCTAAATCGTGGACTAAAGGGCAACTAAAACTAAATGCAAACCTGAGGATGTTGTGAAGCTTCCGAGCTCAAAGCACTGTGGCTGCAGCCAATCCAGTCACCATTCGTCTATCCCTGAAAATCAAAAACCAAATTTCAATTACAGGAATACAAATTAAACGAATTGTCATACTATTAAGATCATCCAAAACCCTTAGAAACTTTTAAAAACAATCTAAAGGAGCATTATTCCATTAATTAATCTAGCTAAAGGAATTCTTATTGCATTAGTCTTTTTGAATATTCACCCTGATGGATCAAGTGATCAACAATAAAACCAAATCTTAGTATCTTGATTGTTCAAAAAAAAATCGGAATTGAGCATAAATGGTTATGTAAAAAAATAGGTATAATCGAATATGTAAACTGAATCTGTATAGTCGAATAGGATATTGCTAATACCTTTAAACTTGAAGATGATGATTGCTATTGCACTTTTTGTATGATCGAACCTGTGATTCAAAATTAGGGTTAGTACGCAACACGATTAACCATAACATATGAATTCGGATTAATACCTTAATCATTGATGAAGATAGAAGTTAGGGTTTATGATGATGATCGGATATTGCTAATGCCTAGGGTTAAGGATTACATATAAATTCTGATTAGTATCGAATTAGGATTGAAGATTACCTAAACTGAAGATGATTATCTTGGTAGAAGATTGATGAGTTGTAGTTAATATTTGAATTAACAAAATCGACCGATGGTTGGTGTTAGAATTCTAGGGTTAAGCCTGAAGGAACAATGATTTGTGTTTCACAGTAGGAGTTATAAAGTATCCGATTATAAGAAAATGGTTAAAGTCGGGTTAATTTAGAAGACCCGCGAGTCTTCAAAAATTATTATTGAAACATATAAAATTTAAGAAAAATTACAAAATGCTATGTGGCAATTTAAAGAGATTTGGTGAAAAACCCATTCTTTTATTATATAGGTAGATATAGGTAGATTTAGTAACTTATAATAAACAAACCCTTGTTTGAAAGATTAGTGGTGAACGTTTTGTTAGACGGGTAAAAATTATTTTTAATATAGTTACCTTTTAAAATTATTTTGGGTTTTTAAATCAAGAAAAAAATGTAAACTATACATACATACATACATACATACATACATATATATATACACACACACAAGTACAGCAACCGTTAAACCGATAACTTATTTTGAAAGTTGACGAGGTTCAGTTCGTTAAACGAGTGAGAATTTATTATAAGTTTTTTTTAAAATACTTGTTAAAATAAAGAAAATAATAATCAAGAGAACAAAAAAAATAACAAAAATAATAAGGTGGGGGTGGTGGGACTCGAACCTGGGTCTAGGGGCAGTTCGGGTCCCTACCTTACAAGATTAACCAGTTGGACTAGACCATACGCTTGTTATAATCTGGTTCAAAAAACTTAAATATTAAAGCACTGATTAAACCCCTAATTCAGATAAACCGTAGATTCAAAAGGGGTTCCAATTGATTGATATTTATCACAATTGATATGAGGTTAATGATTACTATTCAAAAATGATATCAAAGTACAAAATAATTACCCGAAATGGCAACAGACTGAGGGTGAACGGCGTAATCAGGTTCATGGCCCAAGCCCGGATTCGAAACTGGTCTCATCGGCTTCGCATGGTGAAATTGATTTAGGGGTTTGCTTGGCGGTGCAGAGAGGGGTGTGTAACATCTCGAACTTTTCGTATTTGTATTCATTTATATTTAAACCGATTCGAGGATATAATTCGGATCTTTATTGTTTTGGTCAAAAATTGACAATGGTAATTTCGTAACCAAATTAGTAATCGGGACTAGGTGCTTGTATGAAATGAACGTGAAAGTACTTGAACACAAGGATTTGTTGCGAGGAAAAACCCTGTTATCCTTGGGATAACAAGAAAAAAACCCCAGGTGGTGAAAACTATCACCACCGATTTATTAATAATAAAGTGATTACAAGTGGTGGAGCTTAATCGAATCGTGATTACAATGAGAGCGAGTACTAGTAAGTTCTCGAGTGCTAGAGTGTGTGTGTTATGATCCGTATAGAGCTCTATTTATACCAATATAAAACTAACAATATGCTCTATATTTAAGGAAAGTAAGGAATCATTCCAATTAGCCGTTAGCCCTTCAATCAGCACGTTTCCTTTCTTGTCACGCTTTATTAACTGAAAGCGCGAGTCTTTGGGAGATCACAATAACAATCTTTGACCTGGTAAACATAGAAAGTAGCAAAGATCGTTTTAGTTATATAATGTAATTAGGATACCTGTTACCTTGGAGGATATCGCATCCTGGAGTTGTTCTCAATATAACGTTTGGTGAGGATACTGAAAATCCGAGCCCTAACAATTGTCCTCAAATTTAACAGCTGTAGATATGGTTTACAGCTGTAAAATTTTTTGAATTTTGAATTTTGAGTCTTTGAATGTGTGGTGGACTGCTGATGCACGTGTCATCCGTCCGTCCTTTGAGTAAACCCTAGGCCGTCCTTATAATCACTTGGATAAATAACATTTTCAGTCACTTGTTCTTCCATCCAGGTAATTTTTTCTTACTTTCTCTCCTTTAGCTTCTGGAAATCATGAGTCCTAAACTCCATGATTCTGGTATTGAGGACTTCGTGTCCCAAAATCTTCTTGCCAATCCCGTGAGTGAGATATGCACGTTCAATAATAATGATATTGCAAGCTTACAATCCTGAGGCTGCTTCCCTCCGGGAACCGTTTTCCGACCCTTTGATCCGGCGGTCGTATCTGACTTGGTCTCTAAGACCTGGATTTGTTTTCCTTTTTTGCCGTTCAAAATCGGCTTTTCCTATCCATTCCCTGCCTTTACCACTGAGTTCTTTTCTAGAACGGGCCTTAGTTTCGCCCAAACCATGCCGATGGTTTGGAGGACTCTGCTTGTTCTAGAGAGACTGATTACCGATCATGCTCTTGATTTCACTTTTTCTGAGCTAGCATCCGTGTATGATCTTCGCAGCCACGAATCCTCAAGATACCTTCTCAAAATCAGATTTGGTCAGAACCCACTAGCTTTGAAAAACACCCAGAACAATGACCAATGGAAGAAACAATTCTTCTTTGTTAGGAGAGACTCGCTTCCGAATCCCGAAAACCTTCCATACCTCTGGGTGACCAAAAGTATGATACATTATCTTGAAGATATATGCTGAGATCTTTGCTGATTGTTATGTTTTTTGTCTTTTGCAGCTCTGAAGTTCTTTGAAATCGCTCCTCTCACCAGAGAAACCGAGGATAAGCTTGCTTCTTTCTTGCTCATTGACGAGGAAGAGAGGACGTATTATCTTCAGTTAAGTTTTCAAGAACCATCTCCGTCCTCAAGTTCCGTTATGTCTGGTAAGAAACATTTAAGATGTTAGTATAAACATTTTAAGGATTAGGGATACTAACCTGTGTATTTGTAGGTAAGTCTGCTTCTGCTTTTGCCCTTGAAGATATTGAAAGCATGGTATCCTCCCGAAGCGCTATCAAGAAAGAACCCATATCCAACTCTATCCCACGTCCAGAAGGCAGCCGAGCGAAGGGTTCTAAGAAACGGAAGAGCCAGGAGGCCAGCGAATCTGTTCTCGTGCACGATGTTGATTTCCATGATGCCATGAATAAGACTCAGCAGGTATCTTCTTAATTTGTCATGATTTCTCATATCTTGAGGATAATTTATATTGAGGATCCTTTATCCTTGCAGGGCCTCGAGTATCTTTCCTCCCGGTTCGCCACTATGAGCCTGGAACTCCATGAAGCCAACACTCGCATCTCTGAACTGATGAAGATGGGGGTGACAAAGACCAGTTTTCTTAATAAGAAGACTAAAGAGCTAGATGACCTGAAACTGGAATTGTCTCTGGTTAAGAAGGAGTTGGTTCATCAAGAGGCGGAATGCTTGATAAAGGTTTATGATGCTATGGAGGGGGCGAAGAAGTCTGCTACTGTTCTGTATTCCAATCCCGGCTCAAGATGGCTAAAGAGGCGAAGGATGCTGGTCTGGACACTCCTTTCTAGGATGTAGCTGGTTGGGAGAAGATACTGGCTGAGCTTGGTGGGGAGAAGGTGGAGGAAGCTGGTCCTAGTGGTACGGAGAAGTCTGCAGAGGAGGCTGTGGAAGTGGCGATCAAGGGAGCGGCAAAGGCGGTTGGTGATGAGGTGCCATTGGGCAGTGATGGCGGTGAAAAAGCTTGAGCCCAATTTTTTAAGGTTTACGTGTTTGTGGTTTGATGTTGGGTTGTAATGGATGTTTGAACAATTTTTATTTTCCTTTTTTGAACAATAGTATACCTAGGATATTAGGATACATGGGTGGAGGGATCTTGACTTTCCAAGACGAAGCCCATGTTATCTTGACTTTTGAACATCTGGCAATATTCGGGTGGAGGGATCTTGGCTTTTCAAGATGAAACCCGGGTGTTGCCTTTTAATTTCCTGCACTTATGGTTATTAATAATATAATCTTTTGGCTTTAAGTATTGTGTTTAGTAACTTGTAAATTTTAGTTGGAATGTCGTTTTAGTTTTCTGAAACAAGTTACTTCGAGGATAACGTATCCTAAAAACATGCTTCTCAAACATCTTGATAATTATAATTTCAGAAAAGGCATTTGTTAAGATCTTATATTGAAATGTCTTGAGGATCATATATCTTGAAGATAAAATACCCTTATGTTTTTAGAAAACACAAATTAAAAGACTTATTAGGAATTGGTATGAAATAACTTCAGGATAACATATCCTTCTGTCTTGCGTGAATTATTACAATTAAACCAAAAGATTATACCTTGAAGTATAAATCGAGTGATAAAACCAAGTTTAAAGAGTACCTTCATGGAGATTATTCATAAATCTAATAGGCTTACATGTGATGTCCCAGCCGTTGATCTTTCTAAGTATCAAGCTCATGGGATTTTGCTAAGTTAAAGACAACTTAGTAACCTTTTTAGAATTAGCGATCTGTCGAAACAAAGTTAGATAATTCTGGCGATAAAGCCCATTAACTGGCGATAAAGCCTTTTTACTGGCGACTAGGCCTTTATTTTAGAGACATGAAAATGTCTTAACTTGAGATAAAACTGGGCAAGGTCCCAAACGTATGGGCGTGATTATGCCAAGACTTTATATAACACGAATGTGTTATAAACCTTAGATAACATGAAGGTGTTATAAACCATATGTGTGACACGTCTGCCACTTATCTTTAGGATTCGGTATATAGCCAACAACAGATGGATTGTCAACTGGTCTGGTTAGCCTGTCTCGAACTATACCCGAATCATCGTGCGCTCCAAGCGTCGTTAGAAAGGTGAAGACCTTTAAACCTTTTGAGATATCCGGGATATCATATTCGTTCGCCCCTGGCATTCGTTGGAAAGGTGAAGACCTTTAAACCTTAGGAGATATCAGGGATATCATATTCGTGTGGGAGGTGATCAGCCTCTGATTGTTGTCGAGATAACGTATCCTTAGGATAACTGCAAAACACTAAGCTCTTGATGAGGGGTGGGTGTTAGCCTGGCTAACACCCCTCCGATGCTTAAGTCAGTAAACTTGGTTTAGGGATAATAAAGTTATAAAATGTAAGAATAGATAAGGAAACATACCTTCATCTTAAAGATACCAATATACCAGTTAGGTATACTAACAAAAATATGCCTTGAGGTGGATAGCATTCCAAGCTCTTGGTATAGGAACACCTTCCATAGTGATTAACCTGTAGGCCCCTTTTCCTGCTTCCGAATCTATCAAGTAAGGACTTTCCCACTTCGGAGCTAGCTTTCCATCTGCTGGGTTAGTGGTATTCTGAATTGCTTTTCTTAGCACCATGTCACCTATTTGGAATCTTCGAATCCTGATATTCTTGTTGTAGAACTTGGCTATTCTTTGTTGGTATGCTGCCATTCTGATCCTGGCGAGATCCCTGAGTTCATCGATGGTATCCAGGTCTTCGGTAAGATTTTGTTTGTTGGACTCAGTATCCTGGATGCTGGTTCTTGCTGTGGGGATCACCATCTCTGTTGGGATAACAGCTTCAGCCCCAAACACCATGGAGAAATGTGTTTGTCCCGTTGCATTTTTCGAAGTGGTTCTATCAGCCCAAAAAACAAATGGTAGTTCTTCTGCCCATTTTCTTTTCTTGGATCCCAATTTCTTCTTCAGATTGTTGATGATGATCTTGTTACTAGATTCTGCTTGACCGTTAGCTTGAGGATGTACTGGAGTTGAAGTCACCATCTTGATTCCCCAACTTTCACAAAAGTTGGTTGTTCTATTACTGATGAACTGAGAGCCATTATCACAAACAATCTCCGCCGGGATACCAAATCTTGTCAGGATATTGCGTTTGATGAATAAGATCACATCCTTTTCTTTAACTTGAACGAATGCCTCTACTTCGATCCACTTGGAGAAGTAATCTGTCATGGCCAGCATAAAGACTTTTCCACCAGTAGCCTTGGGCAGCTTTCCCACAATATCCATTCCCCATTTCATAAATGGCCATGGGGAGATGATAGGATATAATGGTTCAGCTGGTTGATGTAATATGTTGCTGTGTCTTTGGCAAGCATCACACTTCTTGGAGAAATCCATTGCATCTCTCTTCATTGTTGGCCAGAAGTAGCCTGTCCTTAGTATTTTGGATGCTAAGGCTCTGCCCCCAGTGTGGTTTCCACAATCGCCTTCATGTATGTCTTTGAGAACTTCTTGTGCTTCTTGATATTCTAAGCATCTCAAGTATGGACCTGCAAGTGATTTTCTATACAATACATTATTTAGGATAATATACTGGGTTATCTTCATTCGGAATGCTCTGGGATTTTCTCCTTCTGGGATCTCGTTATCCTGAAGATACCGTATTATGGGATTGGTCCAAGATGCTGGATTATCCTTAGAATTTGAAGTTTCTAAGATTTCGAGGTTCTCCTTTGTTGCTAGAGTCAAGATATGCACGATAGGTATCTTGACATCTCCTGGTATTTTGAGAGCTGATGCCAAGTTTTCTAAGGCATCTGCTTCAGTGTTCTCTTCCCTTGGTACCTGCACTATGTCGAATGTTTCGAAACACATAGCTAATTGCTTAACTATTTCTAAATATTTTGCTAAGTTTTCTGCATTCGCTGCATAAGAGCCATTGAAATGGTTAGCTAATAACAAATAATCAACGTAAACTTGAAGATACCTGACCTTCATATCTTTAGCTAATTGCAAACCAACTATTAAGGCCTCATATTCAGCCTCATTATTAGTAGCCTGAAATTCATAAGATATAGATAGAGGTATTATGTCCCCCTGTGGTGATTTTAGCAGGATACCTAGACCCGTTCCTCTTATGTTGGAGGCACCATCAGTATGCAAAGTCCAACTTTCCTTGACGTTCAATTGTTGAACTTCCTTTTCAACTTCTTCAAGTATATCCTGGCTAAAATCAGCCACAAAGTCGGCAAGTGCTTGAGATTTGATGGCTGTTCTTGGCTCATACAAGATATCGTATGCACTAAGTTTCACAGCCCATTTTGCCATCCTACCTGACATTTCTGGTTTCCTCAAAACAGCTTTAATAGGATAGTTAGTCTTTACATGTATAGCATGAGTTTCAAAGTAATGCCTTAGTTTAGTGGAAGCCATTATAAGTGCTAAAATTAACTTTTCAAGATAAGAATACCTGGATTCAGCATCTAGTAGACTTTTACTTACATAATATATTGGATGTTGTTGACCTTTATGATCCTTGACCAAGACGACACTGATTGCACTCCTAGAAACGGCTAAGTACAGGGATAGAGGCTCACCATTAACTGGCTTTATTAGAGGTGGTGCTAAGGATAAGTATTCCTTTAGGGATACCAATGCCCTTTCTTGGTTTTCTCCCCATTCGAACTTTTGATTCTTCCTTAGGATATCATAAAAGTCTTTACACTTCTCTGAAGATCTTGAGATGAATCTGTTGAGAGCAGCTATTCTTCCGGTCAACCTTTGGACATCTTTGACATTTCTTGGTGATTTGATATCCAGGATAGCCTTGATCTGCTCTGGGCTTGCTTCTATTCCTCTCTTGGTGACCATATATCCCAGGAATTTCCTGCTTTGACCCCAAAGTGACATTTTGCTGGATTCAATTTCATGTTGTATTCATCCAGGATATCAAATGTTGTTGCCAAGTCTTAGAGATGATACTCAGCCTTTTTTGACTTCACCACCATGTCATCTATGTAGACTTCCATCGTGTCCCCCAGTTGGTCTTTGAACATCATGTTGACGAGCCTTTGGTATGTTGCACCTGCATTTTTAAGTCCAAAAGGCATTGCAGTATAATAGTATATATCTGTAGGAGTCATGAAGGCTGTGTCTTCTTGATCCGAGGGTTCCATTTTAATTTGCTGAAATCCTGAGGATGCGTCCATGAAGGTTAGCAGTTCATAGCCAGCGGTTGCATCCACATTGAGTCGATGTGTGGGAGTGAAAATGGATCTTTTGGGCAGGCCTTATTCAGGTCTGTGAAATCCACACACACTTTCCATTTCCCATTTTTCTTCTGGACAACAACTAGATTGGCCAACCATCTAGGATATTGAACTTCTCTTATCATCTTGGTTTTGAGTAGCCTCTGCACCTCTTCTTGTATGATAGCGTTTCTTTCAGAAGCAAACTTCCGTCGCTTTTGATGTACTGGCCTGAAAGATTTGTCTATACCAAGTTTATGAGTGATTATAGATTTAGATATACCTGTCATATCTTCATGTTTCCAGACGAAGGTAGAAGCTCTTTTCTTTAGAAAGGATATCAATTCCATCTCAATATCCTCAAGAATACTTGATCCTAACAATACTTTGATTTCAGTATCCTGAGGATCCAAAGATACTTCCTTTACATCCTGCTCTCTTGCTTGCAGGACCTTCCCTGGTTGTTGCTGTAATTGCTATGCTTGCGTAGGCTTTGTAGTCCACTTCATTGATGAAGCATAACATTCCTTGGCATCTTGTTGATCACTCTCAATTGATGACTCCCCAAGGACTTGGGAGTTTCACACACTGATGGTAGGTTGCGGGTACTGCCTTCATGCTGTGGATCCAGGGCCTGCCTAAAATCACATTACAACAAGATAAAGAGTCAATAACGCAAAAATTTTGTAGGGAGTTAGTTCCCTCAATATATATTGGAAGTTTGATTTCTCCCAAGGTGTTCTTGGTTTTGCCACTGAATCCGACAAGGACTGAGGATTTGGGATAATTTCGGTTTCCGGGATATCCATTTTCTTCAAGGCATCCATATGGATAATGTTTACAGAGCTTCCTCCATCTACGAGTATCCTGCGCACAAAACAGTTAGCTATACATAAAGTGATTACCAAACCGTCGTGGTTGGGATCCACAAGGTCACATCTATCCTCCTCATCAAAGGATATGATTCTTTGAGTTGTCAATGTGGAAGTACGGAGAGGTCTTTCTCCGTTGTCCATCTTTGTCTCTCTAGAACGTTTCTTGGCTGCTGAATATGAGGTCCCGCAGATGTCAGATCCTCCAGAGATAAAGGATACCACCTTAGCTCCGGGTGGTGGAGAAGGTGCCCTTTCAGATATCTTGACAGGATCCTAACTCTTGCTCTTGTTTCTTCCAAATAGTTCCTTTAGATGTCCCTTACTGAGAAGGTACCCTATCTCCTTCCGGAGTGCTATACAATCGTCTGTCCGATGGCCAAAGTCTTCATGGAATGCACACCATTTTGACTTGTCTTTGTTTGATCCGGGCTTCTCATTCTTCTTCGGCCATCTGGCCTTGTCACCTAAATCCTGCATGGCACAAATTACACCACCAATATCAAGGTTAAAGCAATATTCGGATATTTTAGGATATTCTTCGTCATCTTTGTCTTCTTCCACAGCGTTGATCTTGGGATTATCCTGCTTGGAATAAGGATTTGGCCTAAAGAACTTTTGGGGAGAGTCTGATTTCCTGTTGGTAGACTCGTACTTTGGGATAACCAAACCTCCATGAGCCTTCTTATCATCTTCCAGCCGAATATATCTCAACGCCCTGTTTCTGACTTCATCTAGATTTCTGCATGGAGTCATGACGAGGTCATCGTAGAAAGGAGAATCCTTCCTAAGTCCCATCTTGAAGGCTTCAACAGCAGCTGCCATATCAAGGTTGGGGATTTCCAAAGCTTCCCTGCTAAATCTGATTATGTAATCCCTTAGGATTCATTGTTATGCTGAACAATTCTATATAAATCACCTGTCATTTTCTCAAAAGATCTACTACAAGAAAATTGATTATTAAACAAGTTAATTAAATGAGCAAAGGAAGTGATAGTATTGGAAGGAATACTTAATAACCATTTGAGGGCCGACCCTGTTAGTGTTGAACCAAACCCTTTACATAGGCAGGCTTCTTTTGATTTCAGCAGGAATAGGGTTGACCTCCATCCTTTCTCTGTATTGAGCTACATGCTCCTCAGGATTCGTAGTGGCGTTATAAAGTTTCATGTTGGCCGTTTGGAATTTCCTGGGGATCTCTACGTCGCATATGGGCCAAGTGAACCTGGAAAGTTTGTGACTGCCTACCGGAACTTCAGCTATGGGATGGATTATCCCCGGGATATTGGAGATCATGTCCTTCATTTTCTGTAATTCCCTGGATATATCGGGGGATATCCCCTTATCCTGCACAGATCCATGGTTAGTGTATAAATTAGAGTTAAGTAAACTGTTACCAGGATCTTGGTTAGGTCTTTGGTATCCTGAGCTGGGGTGGTTAATTCCTCCATTGATGGTATCCCCAGGATAAGGCGGTGCCTGCATAGGGATGTCGTCTCCAACATGCACTTCTGAGGACACCAAGGGGATCCTGATGAGAATATGCCGGCAGACGCGGTTGAGCGAGGCTGCATGTTAATGAACCTTGGCCTCATTGGTCCGGGTAACTCCAAGGATACCGAAGGAAAAGCTCCCCAGTATCTTGATTGCTGCTGCGATGGAATCCTTGCTGATTGTGTCCCGAAGGATCCGGGATTCTGAAGGATAGAAGATCCTGGAGAATCATAATCAAGGACCATGGGCATGATTGGAGTGGCCTCATGCCCTGGTTTCTTTTTGATTCCTTCAATCTCTTTGAATAGCCTTGAGTTGGTTTTTTCTTGCTGCTCTATGTGCGTTTTGACCTGTTTCATCAAGCAAAAATATCATTGTTAGAAATAACCGGGTCTACCCGTGTAGAGGATCCCACGAATGGTGGAAGTTCTCCTCTAGGCTGAGTATTTTTCTTCGGCAGTGGTGGAGGTCCTGGGTTGACACTTGAAGCAGTAGTGACCACCGGAGCAAAGACCGAACTGGTTTTTGGTTGTGGGCCACTGTGAAGAGAATGAAGGTGTATGAAATAAACGGATTTAATGGATTAAAGCACCGTTAGCCCCACGGTGAGCGCCAAATTGTTTTGGTCAAAAATTGACAATGGTAATTTCATAACCAAATTAGTAATCGGGACTAGGTGCTTGTATGAAATGAACGTGAAAGTACTTGAACACAAGGATTTGTTGCGAGGAAAAACCCTGTTATCCTTGGGATAACAAGAAAAAAACCCCAGGTGGTGAAAACTATCACCACCGATTTATTAATAACAAAGTGATTGCAAGTGGTGGAGCTTAATCGGATCGTGATTACAATGAGAGCGAGTACTAGTAAGTTCTCGAGTGCTAGAGTGTGTGTGTTATGATCCGTATAGAGCTCTATTTATACCAATATAAAACTAACAATATGCCCTATATTTAAGGAAAGTAAGGAATCATTCCAATTAGCCGTTAGCCCTTCAATCAGCACGTTTCCTTTCTTGTCACGCTTTATTAACTGAAAGCGCGAGTCTTTGGGAGATCACAATAACAATCTTTGACCTGGTAAACATAGAAAGCAGCAAAGATCGTGTTAGTTATATAATGTAATTAGGATACCTGTTACCTTGGAGGATACCGCATCCTGGAGTTGTTCTCAATATAACGTTTGCTGAGGATACTGAAAATCCGAACCCTAACATTTATTATTAATAAAATCATGTATTTATAAGTATTCCTTGATGTATTTTCATTTCATACCCTTTATGTAGTTTAAACCTGCCATTTCTTGCTTAAATACTCCTAAAATATCAAAAATTAGCATTTTTAAAGCACAAGGACTAAATCTGCCAAAAAAAAGTTCACCACCCCTTGACCATGCCACGCCGCGCGGCCAGGGGAGGTGTGGTGGCCACGGGGCGCGGCCACAAGTCTGCACAGCTCATTTTTGTTATTTTAACTCCTAGTTCGTATTTTAGTGCAAAATCGGTTTTTTTTGGGCCAAATAACATGTTTTAAGCCCAAGAAAACTAACCTAGACTTGGTACATGTCCACGTTCTTTAATCCATTCAAGAAGAATGAATTTTGATCAGTTTTCAGTTGATTTAGTCATTAAAACGATATTCGGTTACTTAAACGAGCTTTTTAACTCAAATTAACTTGTGCTTACCTATTCTATATAAACAAGACATAATCATATGCCAAGTTGTTGGTGCATGTTTTGTGACCGTCGCTATGCAATTCTGTTCAGCATTGTGGAAGTACGAAGTTAGAGCAACTTCGCTATAGGCGAAGTTGTAACAACTTCTACCATAGGCGAAGTTAGAACAACTTCGCCATAGGCGAAGTTGTAACAACTTCGCCTACAGGCCCAAGCTCGCGAAGTTTATATATATATGTGTGTGTCTTGTTTAGGTTTGTGTATCCAGAAAGTTAGAGAGATTTGTGTTACAGTTCAATTGTCTAGAGAGAAACAGAGAGGGAGAGCCGTGTGGGACGGCCCGAGGTAGAGCTCATCTCGGGTCGGACGTGTTTTGGTTTATGTTCGGTATGTAACGTGGTTTCGGTTATTATATAAAATATCTGCAGATGTGTTTATCCCGTTCGTGTGTTTGTATGAGTGTAATCGTGTTCTTCGTCTTCTACACCATAAACGAGTCTAGGAGGATTCCGCACTCCTAGACCTCGTGCTGATCTCGTATCGATCGGCGATGCCCCGGGGGGACTTACAATTGGTATCAGAGCTTTTTGCTCGTGATTGTGGTTCGGGATTATCACGCGGGTGTAGAAATCGTTCCGTTCGACTATTCGCGGGACGAGTTTACTGTGTTTTTGTGTCCTACTCACCTCCTGCAATCATAAACAACCCTTTACACCGTCATAAACCTCGCAAAATCCAGAAATCAAACCTGCAAAAACCTTCGTGTTCATCAGGCGAAGTTGCCGTCACTGTTAGTAGGGTTTCAGCGAAGATATAAGGTTAAGCGAAGTTATCCACAACTTCGCCTACCTTCTCAACTTCGCTTATCTCAAGCGAAGTTACCCACAACTTCGCCTACCTCACAAGTTCGCTTACCACAAGCGAAGTTATTCACAACTTCGCCAAATCAGGCGAATTTAAGAAACTGAGCGAAGTTCAAAATCAGTGAAGTTCAGACTTAAGCGAAGTTATCCACAACTTCGCCTAAAGTACTGTTAAGAAGAAAATTTTTATTTTTCGGGTTTCTGTGTGTTTCGTGAAAGATGTCTTCAATCAACATTACGGAACTAGTTAAGATGGAAGTGGAAGCGGGTTCGGCTACAAAGGCACCAAAGATGCTTAAGAAAACCGATTATGTAGCGTGGAAAGATCGGTTTGAACAATATGTCAAGTACCAAGATGCTAAGATGTGGGTGTGCATACAAGATGGTTACATTCCACCTACTGCTGAGTATGAGGGTCATGATCAGATCAAGAAATACAAAGAGATGGAAGAAGAAGAAAAGAAAATGTATGAGGCTGAAAGCAAGGCTCATGCAGCGATTACAATGGCTCTTCCACAAGAGATTCTACACACCTTCAGAAAGTATAAAACTGCTAGAGAGCTTTGGGAAGCGCTTGAAAACCGGTTTGAGGGTAATGTGGGAATCCGTGCATCCAAGATTAAACTACTTAAAACCCAGTTCTCGGTCTTCAAGTATTTGAAGAATGAATCACTTGATGATATCATCACTAGATATTATCATCTGATGACAGAACTCAGCAATTATTCTATTACTTACAAAGAAGATGAGATTGTTGAAAAGCTTCTTGATGCTCTCCCACCGAAATGGGAGATGTACACCGTGTTGATGAGAGAAGACAAAGACTTTGCCGACTATGATTTGGAAACGGCAGTAAACAAGCTACGAACTTTTGCACTAAACATGGTTCGAAAAGAGACATCTACTGATCAGGTTCAAGATCCAGGAATGTATGGTGCAAAGGTCAACTCAAGTTCAAGTTCGAAGTCTGATTCGTCTGCTTACTACTCAAAGGGAGAGTCGGACGCTAACTCAACACATGACGGTCATGTATCTCTCAACATGAATGGTGATGTGTGCTTTGTAGCTGGTGGATCTAATGCTTCTATCCCTCAAGCAACCAAGAGTAGTTTTTCCCCAGGTGTTTCAAACAACAACTACTCGAAGATGCCCATGAGTGTTAAATCTGCTGAACAGCAGTTTGCTCTCTACGCATCTTTCATTGCTTCGTATGAAAATTACATCAAGGGTAAAATTGTTGATCCAGCAACTTTGGATGAAGATTATGATCAGATCGATGCTGATGATCTGGAAGAGATGGATCTGCAGTGGCAGATGGCGATGATTGTGAGAAGGGTTAAGCGGTTTATGAAGAAGACTGGTAGGAAGTTTGTTGGTGAGAGACCAGGGTTTGACAAGTCGAAGGTTAGGTGTTACAACTGCCAACAGAATGGCCATTTTGCAAAGGAGTGCACAAATGAACGTGTAGAGCGCAGTCAAAACAGGTCTACACAACAGAGTGGGGGTGTCAATGATAATAGAGCCATGATATCCAGACAAAATGGAGAGTACAACTGGAATCTGCATGCTGAAGAAGTGTTCGAACAGGCCAATTTGGCAAACATCGAGACTGCAGATAGTGAGAAAGTGACTGGCAAAAATGAAGCTTACATGGCAGAACCTCAAAATGAAGCTAACATGGCAGATGTGAAAGACCAGCTCTCCGAGGTAAGTACCAAAATTCATTGTACTAAATGTGAAAATCTGTCTGAACAACTGAAAACTATAACTGATCAGTTTGTTAGTTTGGATGCTGAATTTAAAACGTTAAAAGAAGATCATCATTTCACTAAAGCTAGAGAAAACAGTTATAAAGTAAAAATAAAAGCTAGTGAAAAAGATATTAGAAGTCTGAAAGCAAATTTAGCTGAAAAAATACAAGTTATTGATCTTAGCTATGAAGTCTTAGAAGAGAAAACCAAACTAATAGCTGAAAGGGATAAACAGATAGCTGATCACCAGGTGAAAGTGGTGGAACTGAACAGGAAACTTGAGAAATTTAGAAATTCCTCCGCTATACTTGATCACCTCGTTAGTGATCAAGGTTCCCCAGTTAAAAGGGGAGGAATTGGTTATCATGAAGTTCCACCACCTTACAATCATAATTACACTTATGATCCTAGTAATCAGAAATCTGTTGATGTTGATTATAGTCAGACAGTTCCGGTTAAGGTTACTATTAAAGAACCTGAAGCTAGTAAAGGCGAAACAAGTAAGCCTGTTTCGAGTGTGAAAATTTCTGTGCCTAGTCCTGTCTCATCTAACTCGGACAAGTCTTCCGAGTCGAGTGAGACAAAACAAGAGGCAGTGTTACCAAAAAGTGGGGAGAAACATAAAACAACTGAAAAGAAATCTCCACTAAACCCGTATGTCCCACCATATGTGAGACAAACGGGCAGTAATGCAGCCTCATCATCTAAAACAACTATTGAAAAGAAAGTTGAACACAGGAGTTGTTTCAGATGTAATCAATTAGGACACCTAATTGCTGATTGCCCTTTGAAGCAGAGATTCAGAGGTATGAGACCTTCAAAAACTGAGAATAGAACTAATCACTATAATGGTAAAAATGAAAACTCTTCAAAGTTCAGAAATTGGACTAATCCTGGTTTTCAAAGAAAAAGATCTCAGTTTTTCACTGCTAACAACCAAACCATAAGTAATAATTCATATAATTCACGAAGGTTTGGATGGCCTCATAGTCAATCTCCAAGAAGGTATCCTTTTAGGACTTACAGAAATTATTCTGATACTAACTTTGGACAGCCAAGGTACGGGATGTATCGACCCAAGACCAATAGGTCTTGGGTCCCCAGATTTTAAATCCTTTCCTTTGAGTGTGCAGGAACAGTCTGAAAGGACTGTGAACAACAGGTAGGTTGTCAACAGTGGTCGTTCCCTGCACTTGTTTGGTAACAAGAAATTGTTACGTAATTGGAAAGTTATACAAAAAGAAAGAGTAAGTGTTGAAAGTAAAAGTGAAAAGAGTACTTCAGACGTTGATATGAGAGAAAGGATGGACACTCAGACGCCAACTATCGAAGAAGAGAGCTTCACGCATAACTCAAGGGTTGATTCTCTGATTAAATTTGCCGACTTGTTTACTAAAGGGTTTGACAAAAATCGTTTTCAAAACCTTGTTGAGCTGAATGGGATGATCAATCCCGAGTAACCATGTTTTATGACTTTAGTTTAAAAAAAAAATGAGGATAGCCATTAACCAGATGACTGAAAGTTTGGTCCTCATTTCTACGTTACTATCGCTTAGAATTATGTCGGTTACCTCAGTTTGAAGGACATGTCTTCGGATATGTTTGGTCCTCATTTCTACTTGTAGAATATGAGGATAGCCATTAACCAGATGACTGAAAGTGACCGGGGCGGTTTATGATGTGTTTTCATTCTTTCGCTGAAAATTAGTCGATCATACTTAGTTAGAAGGACACATACTTGTATGTGGTCGGTCCAGCTGATCCATTGGATCTTCGGGACAGCCGTTTACCTGAAAACTTCAATTTGATCGGGGCGATTGAAGTTAAAAAAAATTTTTCTTTCCGGGAGATGAAATTATTTTTCAAGTCTACTACTTCGTAAGAAGTACCTTTGCTATGTTTAACAGAAAATTGATCTAACCTTGGAAAGTGATAGATATACTGATTCTGTGTTCTTAACTAGTGAAGTTATTAGGCCTAAAAGACTTTAGAACAGTCATTGTATGTCACGGTAGCTTTTTATGGTGCGTAAAAGTAGAAGTGATACTAACTAAATCTACTCGATTTTACGTGGAAACTTCTTAACAGTTGTGCATGTCTCCATATATATCTTTCCGAATGATAGGCAGAAAAGCGATTACCCAGTCATACACGAGCCCGTGAGTGTTCTGATTCCCGTGAAGATAGCGTGTCAAGATACTGCAGTGATCCAGATTCGGGACTTGCAGTAGTTTACTACTCTGAAGTCTGTGTAAATACTTAAAAAAAAAAATAAATAAATAAAATAAAATAAAATTTTTTTGAGTTATTGAGACATTATAGAGTTCATAATGATAAGACTTCTCAATCAAGATGCAAGATAGAGAACGGGAAGCAGAGTCCAAAGATCGAAGAGTTCCTACTATTGAATCAGACACTACGGGTCGAGGTCAACTCGGGGTGACTTGGGGAAAGCCAAATACGCTTTGAGAATAGATAGGAGGCGTCATAATCTCTGAGTTGTTGCCCACTTAAGTTTTGAGCTTAATTGAACCGAACCCGTATCACAGAAACGATGAAAACCATTTTAAGTTAATTACCTGCTTACAACTTGTTTCTTTATGTCATAATACAGCTGAACACGGATCTATGTGACAGTCACGTAGTTAGTAGGATTCCTGTTCGGATCTTTCCTAAAACATGGTAGTCCCTATCCAGACTGAAATTTGATCCCGTGTACTTTCATTTTAAAATTTTTCTACTTATGTAGTTGTATGATTTTATACCTGGTTACTTGGTCTTGATCGTATCATTTAACACTTTAAAGGATGTTTTAAAACTTAATTGCAAATTGGTCAAATCTTTTTATTCTTGAAACCCTCGGCAATTTTAACCTCAGAATCAACCTAGTATCAATAAGGGTGGTGAGCTGAGATCAAAAGGTAGGGAGTGATTCTGCATCTCAGGGGGAGTACGGAAAGATGAAGATACAAGATTGTTGAAGATTACAAGACACGTGCTTGAAGATAAAGAGATGAAGCTACTGCCAAGGGGGAGTCTGTTGGTACATGATGTCAGTAGTTCAGTGTCAAGTGTCTGTAATCGAGTTTGTTAGATTTGTGTTTTTGTATGTAAGCGAAGTTAGCTCACAAGTTCGTTGATACAGGCGAACTTGTGAACTAAGCGAAGTTAGTGACAACTTCGCCTGAACATGCCAGGCGAAGTTGTCGTGATATATATGTCCTAGGTTACGGCTTAGAGAGAGAGGATTCAATCAGTGTATTCAGTTTACGTGTAACGAGTCCAGTATTAGTGATAGATATCACGTGTTTTCCGGTTGCAATATAACGTGTTTGTGTTTATTGTAACGTGTGTTTAATCGTATCGTCTTCTACGCTCGTAACGTCTTACGTAGGGATTCGCACCTACGTAGAACGAGATATCTCGTGTAGATCCGGCTGGGAACCTACAACAACAAACCAGAAACAATCGTAAATGATTTTGAGATTTTGAGGGGTTAAAGCTTAAAATTTTGAGATTTTGAGGTTTATAGAGTCGGAAAATTGTACATGAATCACCATGATTTGATATTCCAACTCAAAAAAAAAAATTATAAAACACAACGTTGGAGTCTAAACATGTGCACGAATCACCGCAACTTTTTCATGTTTTCGACTCAAATAACGATAATAACACCATAAATCGGGATACAACGTCATGTCAAAGCACTAGTCCACGAATCACCGTAGTTCTATTGTTTTGACACCGAAAAAATTAGGATGGCGACCGGAACGCTCGCATTCGACTACTTAAAGTATTGACATGTATAACACGGTTTGTGGCCTAGAAAATGAGCACTATAATCCCACCATTCCAGGTAAGTAAATCACCTTCGATTCTTGGAATCATTTTGTCAAATGGTCGTTTTATAATGTCTCGCTTCCTATGAGGGCTACGAACCCGATACAAATTCAACCTTTAAGGGATTATAAACAACGGGATCCAAGTTAATCTTGTAATCCATAAAACACAATGAAAATCTACTTTTTGCGTTTTAAGGTAAGGATACCTTGGAAGTACTATGAAAGTGTGTGTATGTGAACATTTGGGATATTGGTGGATTTTAAACAAGTTTATAAATAATATGAGATATGAACAATCAAAATAGAGTAAACACGTATGAGAACACGTATAGGACCCTAAGCATAACAATACTAGGTCGTTACGTCTAACCACCTATCCTATTGTCAGGGCTCTGATACCAATCTGTCACACCCCGACCAAAGGCGGCGGAACATGCCGAGGTGTAACGATTGTCCATAAGCACATGACACTTATTAAAGTTACACTATTTAATAAACTCATTTCATTTCATAACATCGAAAATGTCACATAACAATTATCCATAAAATAACCATAAACAAGATATCACAAAATATGGCAAATTTGATATTGTTCATTTTTACTAATATCCTAAGGTCTTTGATGTCGTTTTCTTCACAATCATAAATCAACCAAGATGCAAACTGCAACATTTCATAAAATAAAGTTTGTCAACACAAAGGTTGGTGAGCAATTCATAAGTTTAATCATATTAGTATATAATAAAGATAGCCACAAAACTTGCATACGAAACGATAAATAAAAGTGGTAATTTGGATAAATAGATATCGCTAAACACATTAGCGACACCTAGCTATAAGGGGATGCCAAATAGTCTAGGATTTTATAGTTATCGTTAATTGCATCACGTTAACGACACCTTGCTATAAGGGGATGCCAAATAGTCTAGGATTTTATAGTTCCACCAACCAAAAGCGATAAACACATAGGCATATAAGCATAGAACACCAAATCGAGCAATTATTTAGGTAAAGTATACAACTATGTTTGTGGTTTAAGATTCAAATATAAAGCATTTTGTTGATTAAGTATGAAATGTCACCCTCAAAATAAAAGATGGAAAATGGGGTATGAAGTACTCACCTTCAAGTAGTAAACTTGAAAGATGATAATTTGGAGATTTGTCGGAACGACGAGTTTAACGCACAATGCCTAAAAAGAAAGGAAGTCTTGAATTTAGAAAGGTTGTCTTGAAGGTCTTTAAACAAAATAAATTTTGAGAAATGTAAATAATTAAAGTTCAAGGTTTTAAAATGTAACTATTTAAGAATTTATAATAATAACCCTTTAAAAATGTAAGTTTTCACGAAACCGGGTTAAAGTATCTAACCTTAATATTTACTCAACCTATGTTAAGTAATAAGGTGGATAAAATGCAAGAATGCAAATCCCTTTGGAATAAAGATACTAAAACGGGTTTTTTTATCGAGTGTTCGGGTTGTCGGTTCGGGTCTTGATAATTGGTCAAACCCAAAGTCAACTTTACAAAATATTGAATGTTATGAGATAACTCAATAAAATTTAATAAGACTTAACCAAGTATGCAGTTCCATTGTTTTAGAACTAACAACGCACGTTAAGCGAATGTTCGGTTTTGTCGGTCCAAACTTTGTTATGAGATCAAGTTGGATCCAAAATTTCCAAGTACTTAAGAAAATATTTAAAAATCAATTTGTAACTATTTTTAAAAAAATATACAAGTCTTGACGGTTAAAAAAACACATTTGTGTGTCTTAAGCGAGTAAGAATCGGTTTGGTTCGGTTTCCATCTCACAACAAGTTCATAGATGGTTTCCACATGTCCAAACACTAAAGAACTTGTATAATAATGTACAAATAAAAAATACCAAAAGTTAACAATAAAGTCTTTAAACAAAAGTTCGGTTTTCGGTTCGGATCGTGTTTCGGGTTAAGACCGAGGTAAGATTCTACAAACCCATAACCATAGAATTTGTAAAAATGATTTTAGAAACTTAGATCTGACAATAAGTATGTTTAAACAATTATTTAACAAAACTAGTAACAAAGTTCGGTTTACGGTTTAGAGCTATTTACGGTTAAACCGAAGCATAGACTCTTAAAAACCTATAACCATGGAACTTGTAAACATGACCAACAAACTAAAATAAGCAAGATTAATATGTATGAACAAGTTATATAGATGTATATATATCAAGGACACGAAGTCCACCATGAAGCCTTGCCTTATGAGGTCCGAAACCTCACCGACCGGAACCGGAGAAGTAACTACCAAAGGTAAACAAGGGGTGTATATTATATATATGTTGCACAACCATAAACAAGTATTAATAAGGCTACATAAACTAATTAAGATGAAAGACTAAAAACCTTCAAGAACACTTAAGAAGATAACCTTGAATCTTTGATGTTTGAGAGAGTTTTTTTTTTTTTTGTTGGAGTTGTAGCAAGGGAAAATGAAGAGGAAAGGTGGTGTATATATAGGGTAATGTTGGTGGTCAAATATGGGTGTGAGACACAAGAGTTTTCATGCAAAATGGATCAAGACAAAAACACAAAACAACAAAAATAAATCAATAAATAAATAAATAATAAAAATAAAAATAAGATGTTTTCAAGACCCAACAAGTGTGAAACAATATTGTAACATAAATCCATCATTTTGATTATAACATAAGCTTCGGTTTACAAATCGGGTCGGTTTACATAATAAACAAATACAAAAACGAATACGAACAAAACCCGAAATTGACGAATGTCACAATAATAATAATAATAATAATAATAATAATAATAATAATGATGGAAAAAAAGAAACTTCAAAAAATTTTTTTTTTTTTAAGTTAAAAATAGTTTTTTAGAAGTTTTTAGGAGTTTTTAAGTTTTTTCTTTAAGAGGAGATTTCACTAGAACCCACCTATATATATATATATATATATATATATAGGTGGGTTCTAGTGACTTCTGGTCCATCGCGCTACGCGATGGACCAGAAGTCAATGCCTGATCAATAATTCCAGGGCATCGCATAGCGCGATGCCCCACCTTCAACACCCATCGCGCTACGCGATGGGTCTCTTTAGTCAGCAAGCCCATTTTAATGTCTCGGTTTGCGTGCTGGACATCCCGGATCTTCATTCGATGCTTGTGCAGGTCCAAATTAAGCGCGTTAAGTACATGTGACCTGAAACACAATAAACATGTATGAAGTACCATAGTTTCTAAACTAAGCGATTAAAACGACTAAATTAGCAAACTAAAATATGTACAAATAAACCGAACATCACATCCCCACACTTATCTTTTGCTTGCCCTCAAGCAAAACTCTAAAGTAAACATTAACCGCCATCATAGGTCAACCAATTATCACCATTAATACTAGCAAGGTTTAAGGTCATACCTAGTTTCCCAGACTGACACTTTCTAGATTGACAACCCACAAATAAAGTTAATGCTACCATAAAACTATAGAATCACCCAAACAAGTATACTTTGTTTTCGGTTAGGGCATACATGTTCACACCCGTCACACTATTAACACTCCACTCGGTTTAATATTTGGAATGACAAAAGATGTGCCAGTATACGTCTCTGCCCTCAAAATACCTAATATGAGTTACAACTTAATATGCTTGCAAGTCAGTCTTATCTCCACCCATTAACCACCGGTTGCATAAAGACTCGGACTAAGGTTTTGCTGAGGCTTAGGTTCGGGTGCGGATTAGGTATATTTAGTGACTCAGGTGGATGAAACCCAGTTAAACAAACCAATATACAGACTCCCGAATACAAACGAACTAAATACAAAATCAACTGCTATTTACATACGCAACTGCTAATAATAATAACTGAAATACCAAACTGAACTTCTTTTTGTCTTTTTGCTGATTTTTCAAATTTTTTTACACATACTGAAATAACTGAAATGACTAGTAATTACAACTCAGAACTTGACACTTTACAACTCGTCTGACTAGGTACAACTCGATATATATACAACTCGATAATGAACTGGATCTCATAACACGGGTAAAAATAAAATAAAGGCCAAGGCTGAAATGGTATGTAATGTTCAGTTTAACAAACAAAAAAGGAATATGGTCCAAACGGGCTCCTAGGGGATAATGTCGGGTAAGGACTTTATTTAGTGAGAAAAATATGTACGGAATGAGTTTTCTAAAGTCCTAATCTCCATACAGGTGGTGGTATTAAGATCTCGAAAAGCATGTGACAAGAAAGTTCTAATCCTGTAAAACATACCGGTTTCCCTCAATAAATGACAAGACATGTTTTATATTTACTATATAATATGTGTATTAAGTATAGGGGCTAATCTCACAATATGTCTGGAAATATGGGCTGCCGATATGAAACATGTATACTCGTCCCCTTGACTCGTTATCCCGGCCTAAACGATTCCATTTTCAACTTCTCATTTTAAAAACATTTGTCGGGAAAACTATCGAGAAGCTGAAAAACCAACCATGACCAAAAACCTCTAACTTGGCATTAATAGTAATAAGTGACGGTTAATAACTTAAGTTTCTGAATACTGTTCAAGGTACTATCGAGCTAAAATTTTTTAATTTTCCCCCATCCCCACACTTGAGGTTGACATTGTCCTCAATGTTAAAATTTTAAAACAGTTAATAATCATTTGGGGGACAGGGTTGAACTGACAGTTTGACCACTTAAAAACTCGGGAAAAAAATGTGATGAACTAAAGCAAAATTATACAATTACATTTCTAACAAATAAAATAAAAAATAACAAAATAGTTTATGAAACTGAAATCACCTGATAATAAAGACAATGCAATGCTAAACTCGGCCCACAACTCTCAACACACTCGTGACACACGTCTCCACCACTGACCAATACTGTCTAACCAAATCTGCACAAATCTCGAGACATGTATAAGCAACCACTCACAAGTATAAGACTTAGGTCTTTCGAGAGTTAATATTATTATTATATTATAAAAATCATTACCGAGCCGAGTTAGTCAATTTCATAAAAAATTTTGTTAATTAATTAAAAAATATAAAAGACCTAACTCACTTTCGTAGGAATCACGGTTGCATTTAGCGTATGCAACAAGCCCTTTAAACCCCCCGGTAGCCCGGGTGGACGAGTGAGGTCTCGTGAGGGTTTATAGTGAACACACTCACAAAGTTCCAAAGCAACACAAACAAATATACAGATATACACAAATATACATGTAAAATACAGCAGACAAACATCATAAGATATATACAAATGTTACCCAACCGGTTACCCAAACATGTTTTCCCAAATATAATATAATATACAGACCATATGAATAAAAACAAAATAAATGGAAAAACAAACCAAAACGGTAACTGGCGTCTGCTGCCAGCTAATCTCCTCCCGCGGGGTCAGGCTGATCAGCTGCCTGACCCGAGCCAAATGCCTCCGCCTGATCTCCAGCCTGCTGATGAATCTGTAAAGATGCTGGGATCGGTACCTGTAGATGAGTAAATAGAATACGAAAATACTCGTCCTGGCGGGCCATGTGAGCCCGCATCTCCATCTCCTGCTGATGTATGCTCTCGAGTGTGACTGGCAGCTGCGGCTGGCGAAGCGGGTGCTGCTGTTGTGGTCTCATAATATGGGGGACATAGACGGGCTGTCGATGTGTCGGGATACCCATCTGAAGCGCGACAGCCACGTCTATCCCCGGAGGTTGTGGTACCTGAGGACCCTGTCGAACCGGGACGAGCGTGGGTGGATTGTGAAGCTCACAGTACCCGGCCCTCCGGGCGTCCTCCAAATCGTATGGGGTCGTAGCAGGCCCTCGGGTAAAATAATCAATCGGGTGACGGTCGAATACCCCGAGGCGCTCTGCAATACGAGTGATATACGACCCCAAAGCTAACTGGGCTGACCGGCCCTGCCAGCTTCAGCTCCGGGAGAACGACGCAAAAAGCAGCGTCGCTATATTGGCCTCCCGGCCCGTGATCATCGATAGCAATGAAAAAAGATCAATGTTGCTGCACTTATCGTGGCCCGAATGACGGCCCACGATAGAGCAAGCAACAATGCGATGAAGGTAACGGTGGACGGGGTCCCGAATGACGACTCTACAATGGTGCTCGAGTGGGCCCCGTCCGCTATCGTCGCCTAGAACTGGCCCAACTGGGCCTCGGTCAGTCAAAACTCCCGGTCAGTCTGTAACCGAAGAGTATAACCCCGGAGGCTTGTACAGAACTCCGGGGTCAAAACCTCCTCCGCGGTGTAGTACCCGGTGGCCACGACAAACTGTGGTACAGACATCTTGAATGTCTGCCGGCCAAGGGCAAATGACACCGCATGGGGCTCGGAGAAATCGGTGGGCACGTGTCGGAATGTAGAAAAGAACTCATGTGTGAGCTCGACATACTGTATCGAGTCACATGTGAGGACCTGTACCCACCGGTCGCTCAACATCGCCCGGACGTCCACCTCCTGGCCCACTGCCTGGAGCAGGGTCCAGTCGATCGTCCTATGTCGAAAGAGCTGCATCGCCGCGAAACGGCGGTACGATGTCTGCTCCTCCGACAAAGGAGCATATCGGAGTATGATATGTGGGATCTTGTGGCCGTCCCCCACGATCGACTCCCGAACCGTATCGGGAGTGATCGGGATCTCATCCCCATCATACCTGATAGCCCGTGGTGGGCGCACCACGGGCTGTGGAGGATCTAGAGCTCCTCTAGGTCGGGCAATGGGATCTCGTCGTCCCGCGCCTGCTGGTCTCTGTCGCTTGCGCCCAGCGGCGCCTGATGAAGGTCATGGAGCGTCCAACATGCTACACAATACACATGAAATATCAACAATTGACACGAAAACGAGAAAATTTCGGGATATCCTATATACAAATAAAATAACCAGGTATCTCCGCCCGAATGTAGATTGAGTACGGGCGGATAACCCAAATACGAGGAACGCACAAAATCCTGAAAATTCGACATGAAACGACAGACTTGAACTAAACTGACTCGAACGGACAGACACGACCGACAAGTGTCTCGAAAAACGTGCACACAACGAACTCAATCCGGGACTCACAAAATCAGGCAGGTCGGGCCTCGAAGTTCATTTATATTATTATAATAATATTAAATTATATTAATAAATTTGAAAAATATTATTAATATTGTTATTAGTATTAATAATATATATTAAAACATTAGAATTAAATTTATATGATTTTAATTAAAATATTATTATTATTTATTATTTAAAATATTAAAATATTCTTATGTGATATTATATATATTAAAATATTAAAATTAAATTTTTATAATTTTTTATATTAAAATAATATTATAATATTAAAATATATTAAAATAATATTAAATTTTTAAAATTTGTATTCTTTCTTTATTTTACTTGTACTATTATTATTATTATTATTATTACTATTAAAAATACTTGACCCGACCCCCAAACATTAAAATATAACCCGATAAAAATCCAATCCCGCCAAAACTCAACCTGGCAACCAAAATCCAAGAACATCACGACCAATGTCTCGCTCAAAACCCGACTAACACCTAATAAAATCAACCTCAAACCATAATCAGGACCAAATTAAACATAAGCACGGTTTAAAAATCGACTCCCCCTTAATTGAACTAACCCGACACCACGCAAAACCCGACAAACTAAAAAATCAATCCGTAAGCTCAAACTAACCTCAATGTCGGACAATAGAATAAACACACGACGGTGAACAGTGGTAATAGGTGGTGGAAAACAGCGGTGGTCAGCGATGATGGTTGAGCGACAGTGGCGGGTGTTGATGATGATGAAAGGAGAGGCTGGTCGCCGAAGTTCACGGCGGTGATGGTATACGATGGTGGTAAGATGGTGGATGGTCGCCGGCGGTGGTCGGAGTGAGAGAGAGAGAGAGAGACCGGGGGGTGGGAATGAGAAGACGGTGGGGGGGGGGAGGGTGTGTGTGTGTGTATATATATATATATAAATTAAAATTTTTTGGATTATCCATCGCCCATCGCAATAGGTCATGGTGATAAGGGTCGCGCTACGCGACCCAAATCTGGTTAAATTAGGTTTTAGACAACATCGCGTAGCGCGATGATGTCTGGTCTGGCATCATCGTGCTACGAGATGACGTCAGGATTGCCCCAGCCACCGTCGCGTAGCGCGATGGTGGGCTGTCCAGGGCCATCGCGCTACGCGATGGGCCCTAGTGAACAGAAAGTTTTTGCCAATTTGGGGTCGGGCATTTTCCGACCCGATCACTTTTCGACATCCCTACATCACCCTGAACATGTTTCCGAAGTCGAAATCTGCAATGCGTACTTGGATTGACGTGAAATTGACCAAATGCTTACCGAACCACCATGATTCACACTTCACCAAAAGCTTCCCCACACTTGTGATTTACTGCACATAACTCGAGACGAAAGTCAAACAACGACTCGACAAACATAAAATAAAATGGAACACACTTACAAACCCTAGGTTGCCTCCCGGTCAGTGCTGAATTGCGTGTCTACAGCTCGACAATGCCTCGAATGCTTCAAGAAGTTCCATAAACCGATGAAGTCACCATAGAACTCACCGATTTCTTTTCTCTCTTCCCTTTCCTTACTGTCGGTTCCCCTCCATCTTTCATCTTAACGCCTCTCTCATTCCAACCTTTCTTCTCACTGCTACCTTTCAGCTCGTTCTTGTCAGTTACAAAACATCCCTCTCTTGTATGATTTGTGCACGATGGTACACACTTGTCAACAAGAGGGTTAGTAGCATTTTCGAACAATAATAACCGCTTAACACGGTTCCCACACTTAATGCCCAAAAATCCCTCAGCACAATCAATTACCGCATGTGCTGTAGCAAGGAACGGCCTGCCCAATATGACTTTAGATTGTTTAATATTACCCTTAGCATAATCAAGTACAAGGAAGTCAACTGGGTAGCAAAAATCGTCCACTTGAACCATTACATTAGTGACCATGCCCCAGGGGTGTGTATAAGTTTGATTCGCCAACACCACGGTGGTGTTTACACTCTCTAACGGGCCAAACTTATACTGATCATATAAACTGCCGGGCACGACACTAACACATGCTCCAAGATCTAGAAGTGCCCGATCAGTTTTAAAATCTCCAATTTGAATTGATAAAAATGGCACTCCCGGGTATTGGAGTTTACTTGAGGTGGTATTATTCTCCACATCCTCATCTCCCGTGTTGGTCAATTTGGCGTTTAGACATTTTTCACAAGTGCAGTTTTCACAAAAAGTTAATTCATTTGTTTTTAATTTCACTTCATTTTGGAAAACCATTTCATTTTGACCAACACCTTCATTCTCATCACTAACATCATTCACCACTGCCTCAACAAACTGCGGTGGCGACTCAACTTCAACACAGGTAATTTCAAAATGAGATACAAGACTTACCGCGTTAATGTGCACACTATTACCTTTCTTCGAGCTTGAGCTGGCATGTTGTGGGTTTACTGTGGTATCGCTTGGTAGCTGACCCGCGTTCTTCTGAAATCTCGCCACGTCTGCTGTGAGTTGACCAATCTGCTTTGACATCGCTTCTGCTGACTTGTCTCTCAACTCGAACTGTCTCTGCGTTTCCTTCTGATTATCAGTCATAAGCTTCAACAACACATCTAACTTTGAATGTATTGACTCATCTGAATTTCCCGAACTACCCTTCTATTGGTCCTGATTCTGATTACCTGAAGAACTGTTACCCCGGTAACCATCTCTGTTATATCCCTGACTGTTATATTAACTGTTCGAACTACCCTGTCGGTAGTTGTTCTACTGTCGATTCTGACTGGACCACCGAAAGTTCGGGTTCGACTGGTTTGACGCGCTCTTGTATTTGAAGTTCGGATGATTCCTTAGGCCCGGGTGATAAGTGTTCGAATTGAATCTTTGGCCCTTGGACTCCCCCGTACGCGTAACTGACTTCCTCTTCATCAGTATACTCGTCATCATTAACCCCGGGGCAATCTTCAACCTTATGCCCCAACTCGCCACAATCTGAACAAACCGGGAATTTAACCCCGACTTTACCAACCTCTTTCTTCTTCTCTTTCCGATAACTCGCAAGTTCGCGTTCCAATTCTGCAATTCTGACTGACTCGCTCGAAGCTGATTTAACTGTTCGGGTAACCCCGACTTTTCGTCTTCGTTTAGCTGCTGCTTCTGACTTGGAATCCTCACACATAAAATCAAGGAAATCCCAATCATCCTCTTCTGGTTGGTTCAACAACATCCCATTACATGACGATTTCAAATACTTTCTGTCCTCGTAAGTCAATCCGTCAACAAAACACTTCACTAACTCCCACAACTCAATCTGGTGGTGCGGGCATTTCCTGATCATCTCCTTATAACGAATAAATGCCTCATGAAATAACTCACCCGGTGACTGTGCAAAATGTCGAATCTTCATCCGGGCTTCGTTAGTCTTCGACTACGAATAATACTCGTTAAGGAAAACCTACTGCATCTCGGCCCAGTTCTCAATACTGTGCATCGGTAGAGAGTTGAACCAGTGTTTTGCTTTGTCTTTTAGTGAAAACTGAAACAACCACAACCGGACCTCATCCTGATCATAAGTACCATCACCAATAGACCCGCAAATAGTTGTGAAAACTGACAAGTGTGAATACGGGTCTTCTGATCCCAGTCTGTGAAAATAGGGAACTATGTTGATGTAGGACGGACGGGATTTAAATGTCGGTTGTCCCTGAACACGCACCTGTGGGATAATCGGTGATGCACCATCTGAAATAGCCGGTCTGAACCGACTGTTAACACCCTGAACCGGAGACCTGTACTTCCTTTGTCTGGCCCTCGGTTCATCAAAACCTCCCCGATTGACCTGTATCGGCTGTCTCTGTTCCTCCCGATATCTTCCTATGCCACCTCGATCAAGATTCCTGTTCCTCCACCTGTTACCTCTCACCCTAACCGGTTCCTCAACCTCTTCAACATGCAAACCCGCATTGTCATTTCTCGGCCCAAATTCCTCTTCATCTCCCTCTTCTTCGTCTTCGGTGTGAATACTGACATGGTCAAAATCTTGAATAATCGGCTGTCGGTGACGAGGGGTATTGTTCGGGGCTGATGACCCAGGTCTGTCATGGTTTCGGTTTCGGTTTCTGGAGTGTCGGGCTGAATTTTGGGATTGTTGATTGGTGTGTATTGGTGGTGGTAGGTCATTATTTGGTGGGTTTGGTTCGGGTTGGAAAGCATAAATTCGGGTGGTGGGTCCTGGTTTTGGGTTTGGTTTTGGTTCTGGTTCTGACCTTCCATATCTGGCTGTCTGATCTGAGCTCGGTTCTGCCAAGCTAAACGTTCAATCTCTGGTTCGTAAATCAATGGAGACTTTCTTCCTGAATAGCGGGTGTGCATAAACCTGTTACCTGCACAAATAACACACCCCGCGTAAAATGGAAAAATAAAATTAAACTAAAAATAAAAATAAAAACTAAATTAAACAAAGAAATCAATTAACACAAAAACACTAAGCGCACTAACTCCCCGACAACGATGTCATTTTGATGCTAGACTGTCGCTATCTAGTAAAAAACAATTAAAATTAGTGTTCCTAATCACCTAAGCAAGCTAGGGTAAGTAGGGTGTCGAACCACGAGGAGTATGTGGTCAGTGGTCAGTGTGCAGTGAAAATGATTCCTAACATTATGAAGTGTTTCAATTAACGAAGTGCTGATCACACTAACAAACAGTTTGGTTTTAATATTGATTAAACAAGTAAACAACTTTCAAGCAATTAACAAAGACAAGTCACACCCGGGAATTTAAGCAAGCAAACAAACAGCTATCTCATGTACTTAACAGATTAACGATCAACGATCAACACCGATTGACTAACTAGATAAACCTTAGGCATCCGCGCTTACTAACACACGGCACTGGTTATCAAACGGTCCCTGCCAGTGTGACTCAACTAAGGGAAAGCGTATGCTTCATCATATTCAACTAGTCAACACAATCCTATAAGCAATTATCATAGCATCTGGCACAATAATCGTTCTGATCGAAATAAACCTAAACTGACTGAGTGCACAATATACTAGACATCAATACTCATAGATTAATCAAAGATAGTTACAATTAGTTCGTTCTTAATACATGAGAAAAACTGAAAGATACAATACTCTACATCCCGGGCATGACTCGAAGGAACTAGCTGCGCATCGGCATCTCTCGGGCTTCAGTTATGATCTGGTAGGACATGTATGATGCTTGGAGATGATTGATGGTGGCTCTCCTTTCTGCTCTGAAAATCGCCTAGAAGGTGAAGAATAGCGTCTAGGGTCGTCCCAATGTGATATAAAACAAAACCCTAACTTTCACGATTTTGGGGACCATCACGTAGCACGATGGTCTCCTCCCCGGATCCATCGCGCTACGCGATGGACCAGAAGTCAACGCCTGATCAATAATTCCAGGGCATCGCGTAGCGCGATGCCCCACCTTCAACACCCATCGCGCTACGCGATGGGTCTCTTCAGTCAACAAGCCCATTTTAATGTCTCGGTTTGCGTGATGGACATCCCGGATCTTCATTCCATGCTTGTACAGGTCCAGATTAAGCGCGTTAAGTACCTGTGACTTGAAACACAATAAACATGTATGAAGTACCATAGTTCCTAAGCTAAACGATTAAAACGACTAAATTAGCAAACTAAAATATGTACAAATAAACCGAACATCAGATATTCTTTTGTAAAAAAGAAACAAAAAAAAAAGTGTGGATCAGTTTAGGATCTAAATTTTAATCATTTAGATAGAAAGGACAAAAGGGTCTGATTATCATATGTGAATCATGTGAAAAGAAGGATAAATGTGGTAGCTTACTAGCTTCAACATGCCCATTATGTGGAGATGAGTCCGAGCCAATGAAACGTGTTTGCATCTTGTTTTATTGCATGCCATAAGTTCTTGTTGTAAGATCCCTCCTATTTATGCCATCGGTCCAAGATCTAATGGTCATACATGAATCCATTCACGCAAACTATCTAATGAGGATGGTTCATTCGATGACAGGAATGAAGCTATTTTTTCCCCAAAAAATGAGGCCTCGACTTCAACAGCGATTGAAGAAATAAAGCCTCGCTTTAAAATTGGATTTTCTTATTAGAAATTTATCTTTATGTCATCTTAAAATTCGGGTACATGATACTTAACCTACCTATACTAATAAAAGAAGATACTGAAGATGATGTGGCAATCCCATATTAATTCTTGACTAATTTTTCCTGCTCAAATTCTTAATATCCTTTTATAGACATTTTAGAAACTTTTCATATAAATAAAGATTATAAATTCTAAAATTAGATAATTCCTAACAAAACAAATATTGTTTATTGCAATTTAGATGAGAAAATATAAAATTAAAAATAGAATTGAAATATTTAATCAATTTCAATTTTAATTTATTATATATAATAATTTCATGCATAATAATAATAAATGTATCAATAATAATAATAATAATAATATACGATTTCTTAGATTACGTTTTCATTTAAAAATTAAATCACTTTCCTTAATATCTTTAATTTTTATAACTATCTATATTTTGTAACATAACAACAAAAATATACATGCATATATATTATCTGATTAAAAAAATCTTTTTATATGTAAAAACCATATTTATTCATAAAAAAATATGAATTTAATGGGTTTGTGACGCTAATAGCTGATCAACCCAACATCTAACTAATATATTAAAGCAAGATATGGTTTCCACATGATGGCCTTTAATTAAGCTATCCACATATGATTCCACCTCAACAATTTCTAAAATTATAATTTACACCTAATAAGTTATTTAATTTTAATCTAATTCTTTAAACTATTAAAACAAAATCATTCTTTCATAAGGTATGTTATTATGAATCAATATGATAAAAATATGTTTTATTAAAATATTTTTAGACATATAAATATATTTTAATATGCTTTTGAGACAACAAGGTATGTTCTTACGTATATTATTAAATTTAACTCTTTTGTTGTTTTTTTTACCACTCGTGTATTACACGGGCTATATCCTAGTTGATTTAATATAATAAAATTCGAATTGTTTTCATGAACTCTTCTCTAATCCGCCTTATATATAAAAATATACAATTTTAATTGAGAATATTACTTTTGCAATCGATCAATATGTTATGGATTATATCAAGCGTATTACACCTTCATTATTTTCAGTTTTCATATCCAAGTCTTTTCTTTTGATTTTTTATGCAACTGCGTATCAAACATTCTAACGAAAATAAATGTTTCAGTTGACTCATAGTCAACTTCTATTGGTCATGGGCGAGCTCTTTTATTTGTACTTTTTTACTAAATTGATAAAACGCATGCCTAACAATAAACCCAATGCCAGAGAAAATGCATTTTGCGGTTGGGATCATTGGTCCTTTAGGCGGGTTTTAAAGAAAGGTTTACTTTTGAGAGACTAACTGTATCTAAAAAACACTTTACATTCATGTTTATGACAATTTCTTGCAAATAATCCTTTTTACCTTTCTCACTTTTATAATTTATAAACTTCTTAGTACTTGTAGTATATATATTTAAATATATTTGTAATACATTTTTTACATGATTATGTTCTTATGTTTAATATTTAGCGATTTTTTTTATTTATTTCAAATAATTAATTATATTAATTTACATATTGACAAAACTCGTGTAATACACGGGTTCTAAAGCTAGTTGTTATATATATTCTAAGAGGCAAACAACCACACATATTAAGAGTTATAGAGTTTTAGTAAAGCATCTTGAGCATTCGGTCTTGTCACACTCTAAAAGTTAGATCAATGAAAGTTCTAAGCTAAGATCCCAAGCTTTATCATTTTTCTTTTACGATCGAACTGCCTTGGTGGAATTATTAGTTAGCAAAGATTCACAAAGATTCGCCCTTGATGGGATATTAATTGACCAAAGATTCATAAATCGTATATCATAATTAAACAATAAAATAAAAGTTAAACCTTAAGTTAGTGTATACACAAAAATGGTATTGAGGGTAAATGTCATAAAAGTTCCCATATAAAATGTCGATTTTGTCCCTTTCTTTGTGAACTAACCTTTCTTCAAGAGTATGCAATGATGATATCACTTATAAAACCTTGCTACAACGTTTCCTTGAGGTAGATTGGTTATCCGCACCACACAACATAAATGCTTGAGCTTTAGAAAGAAAAAGTATTATTGTATACATGTTTAGCATATAATTACGATGCCGGTCTTAAAAACATCGCAATAAGCTTCACTGGCTAAAAGGTGTGTCAGCACAATCTTAATTCCTAAGCGAATATCTTCGGAGGTGTATATTCTCTGTTTTTACCCCAAACCGGTTCAGGTTGAAACGAGTTAGAATTCAACAAAAGTCAAAACCAGTACCTGAAATGGTTTCTGTTTTTGAATAAGCAAAAGCTCAAGTTTGTGTTAAAACTGGGTTGGACCTGGTTTGAACCTTTAGATAGATATAGAATAACAGAACCAGTTAAAAGAGGCCCAAGGATCATGGTACCAGTATGGTTTCATCAAATTGAAACCGGTTTCAACATATAGAATGACAACCCGACGGTAGAGTCAGTTTCTAACTGTTTCCTTCGAAAGCGGTTTCATCATCTGCTTCCAATTCCAAAAAATGTTTTTCTACACCTTTTTAGTATAACATTGTGTAAGTAGTTTGAATCCCGGGCTCAATCTCTTATATAGGTTTATTATGAAAAAAAGTACAAAAGAAACTTAGTTTAATGACCAAAATGGAACAGCTCACAACAGTTAGAAAGTTAAACCTAACTTTGGGATTAATACAGAACATATTACAAATCAAAACAAGTTCTTCATAATAAAAGAAGAAGAGTGTCACCGAAAATGGAAAACAAACTTATAAGGTTGAGTCATAAAGAAAGATTGAAAATGTGAATTCATCCGGTTGAATGGAAGCTGACCGACTTGACAATATTAGTCACCCGCTCAGCAAACGTTTTAGAAGTTATCTTTTTACCAGGAACATGAAACGGGTTCGATACAGCATCTAAATATGCAGAGTGGAACCTCCTGAAAAACTACACCAAAAGTTCTTTATTCAAGTGAGCCTTAAATAATATAATAGTTGTAATCATAAAACAATAGAAAGACAGAAACTTCACAAATTTACTATGCACTTACATTTCTGACATCAGCATCGCGGACATCAAGGTCTGTTGTGACAAGTATAAACTTCACCTTTGTGTTAGTAAGATAACCATACCTGCACAAAATATTTAACCTCAGTTAACTACAAATGCACGTGGTTCACAAATAGTGTCATTGTAATTTGTAAATGAGACCAGTGACTACAAAGAAAAACACAAGTGATAATTTTAATGAAAATGTGAAACATGCTCACACTTTGTAATTTTCGGTTGGATATAGAAGACCAAGAAATGTCTCATTTAGCATCGGTCCAGATTTTTTTGGGTTGTTAACTGCAAAACAGACACGAGAATCTTGTTAACATTGCGTATAGAAATATAGATCTTAAAATATATGAAGAATTGCCAGATAATACTAATAATAATAATATTCACATGTATCTTAAACACGTACAAGTGTTGAATTGTTGACCAAAATTTGGGTAGTGAGTGTTTAGTTTATATAATAATGTTTTTGAGAACAATTTCACACATAATAAGCATCCAGTTTGAAAAGCTTCAAAGAATTTCAAAGCTCATGACCTAGCATAAAGTTAGTAGTAAAATTTTGCAATTTCAATCATCATGGAGATTCAAGTTCCAGACTTTCTACTGCACTTAGAAATATGCTATGAAAACCCATACATAAGAACACCTCATAGTTTAACAGATGTGAGCATAAGCCACATCATAAGCTTATACTAAACATCATGTGCCCATTTGCCCAATTCTGAAAGTTTCATGTGCTTTCGAAACCAAAACTTCTAAAGTCTAAACCTTAATTTTGGTCAAACTGAACAAAAAGGCCAGATCTTCGTAAACCTATGAAGATGAAGATGAAGATGAATATGAATTCTTATTTAAACTATTAGAATGCATGCATATACTTTAAATAAACCTACCTATCAGGTTTCATACTCTGTTTATGCATAAAATATAGCTGTAGACAAAACAGTTTGACTCTAACTCCATGTCAGCATTTTTGTTTTATTTATTATTCAACATTAAAGATATGTTTTAACCCAAATTTCAATGATACTTCAAAACTCAATTTGTTCAAACACTTGATTCCTTCATAATTTTACATTTTAACAAGATTATAAAACACATAATCATTGACTTTCAAAAGCTTCAAAACATCCAATTTGAAAACCTTCAAAGTTGATGATTTGGTATAAGATTGACACTCTCAACTGAGTTTCAGGTGGTAAAATTTTGCAATTCAATCATTCTAGGCATTCAAGTTACAAACTTGATATTACACTACTGTAATAACTTACTATCAACATAATAATCGAGTTTAAAAACAAAATCTTCAGATGAAAGTAAGGATTACCCTATATCCTAAACCTTCTCCTCCTTTAATTCTAATTGATGTTGAAATCTTCTAAAACATATTTGTTCTATGCTCACTGTTTTACTTACTCTAGAAGTGTGTAAAGCAGAAAAGGAGGAAGGAAATGAAGGCGTATTTATCATTTTACAATATGCAAATTACTCTTAGTCATGTAGCATACATTAATTTCTACATTCATACTCCATATTAACCTTATCAACAGGATATATGTACAGGTTTAACATTTACATATCCACATGAATTCTTGAGAATCAACAAATGCCATCCTAAAAACTATTACTAGCATGATGCAATATAAAGTAGGTCAGAATCATACCTTTTTCATCAACAACATCAAGAGAACAATGAACTATATGATGAAGCTTGAGCGCATCATCTGCTTCAGTGAAGCTCTGTATGTACAGCGGATTATTCTGTCCTCCACACAATCAAGTAATCAATTATCAGACAACAAAACCATAAAACTAAACACGAAAGAAGCAAATCGAGCCGAACCTGATGGCCAACGACGGCAATGCAAACAATCATCTTCTCCGTCACCGATCGATCTGCACTTCCGAATTGATTTGATAAAAATGCACTAGGATTTTAGTTGTGGTATTTCACTCAAATGGTTAATACCATAAAGAAAAAAAACAATAAAGTTTCTTATTTCTCATGAAAAGGTCACTTAACCTATTTTAGTTTATTAATATGTGCAAGCCGCTCGCGAGCTACTCGAGTTCGGATCGATAAAAGGCTCAAAATGGAGCTTTTTCGAGCCAAATAAAGCTCGTGTAGTTATCTAGCCTGAGCTCTCGAGCCTTGTGAGTTTTTTTAAGTTTTTTATATCTATGAATTAGTTTTACATTACCCAATAGAGCAAGCTTTGGCTCGTTTAACTGGTACCGCACGAGCTCGAGCCGAGCTTAGGCTCGTTTAACATTTTTCTCAAATACTATAAAAAAAACATGTAAATTAATTAATTAACTAATAGTAAAGAAGCCGATCCCGAGCCCTACCTAAATTATGAGGAATTAGACCTAAATAGTAGCAAAATGGAAAGCAAGAAAACTGCAATTAGGCAGATCCTTCAGGATAATTCATATGCATCTAACTCAACGTCTTCGTTATTAAATCGTTACAGAAGAACACGCAATTTTATTTCAAATATAATGAGATCCAATCACACTAAAATTAAATGAAAAGTTATAATAATATTAATGATATGAAGAAGATAATGATGATGATGATACCTTATTGCAAACAAAACAATTAGCTTTGATTGATTGATTGCTGTGTGTGATGGATGAATTTAGTTTACAACAAACAAATAAATTAGAGAATGACGAACAAGAAGAATATTAATTGTCCAGCCCGGTTCAATAAAGCCCATACCCACCCCAACCCCGTTTCTTTTTCTTTTTAGTTCACGTTGGGCTAACCCCACATCTTGTTTCCGCTTGTTTTTAAGCTACGATATTGGAACCGATTTCACCTCTACCTGGTTAAAACCCTGCCTGAAACCCAATAAAAACCCAGCAAGCCCGGTCAAATATCCGACCATACTAGAACCGGTTTCTATTCAATCCGGTTCTTAACTAATTGTGTTGACCATACTCGGAACCGTTTCCTAAAAATACACGATTTGTGCATCTCTATACTAGCCTAGAACTAATTAAAAGGCTTGAATCAAGCTAAATTTAAACGAACTTGAGGTTAAAAATAAACTCATTATTTTATATAAAAAAAAATTGGGCTTAAGATCTTTCAGAGAACTAACACATTTCATATAAAATTTGATTCTTTAAAAAATTACTCAAACCGACCTAAGGGTGTTCGGGGCACCCTCGGGTACCTTATTCGGGTTACATGGTACCAAATTCTGCAACCACCCCTCTCACTATTTGTTTTTATTTTTTTTAATATCTTTTCTGAATTATTCAACAAACACCCTTTTTGAATATCTATAAATTTTCATAAACTCATTACTTTTGAGGTGGCAATGCCTTTTTTGTCCATTTCGTTTTCTATTCCTCCGTTGATTACCGTACAACCCTGACACTCTTAACTATTTTCAAAATAGTTGTAATATGTTTTATCTTACAAATATTAATGTCACAATTCGGTACTAAAGAGAGTTGTCAGTGTGTTATATTTTGGACATGAATGATGAGTGTCATAATGGAGATTTGAATATTATTAATGAATTTTTGGTTCAATTTGGTGTTGGTGAGAAATGGACAGATGAATCATGTCAAGAGACGACTTTAGACTACATGTTCCAGAATATAGTAGTTTACGTTATTTAAAAGATGTTAGTCTAATTTCATGGATAAAACAATGGTCATGACTGATGAATTATAAAATTCTTAAAATATATAATATTAATTTGAATAAAGTAACACTACGGATAATTTTTTTAATACGGGGAAAGGGAAAGTGCCACTTTACTGATTATTTTTATGAAATGTCCAATTAAATCGTAAGAAATTAATACGTAAAAGTATGTCCAACATCTAAATACCTATATTAGACGATTTCACTAATATTTATGCTCTCTAATTATATATTTAGAAGAAAGGGGTAGTGATATGGGTCCCATAAGTTTTTGAAAATGTCGCATAAGCATGCCAAATCATTAAAAAATGTCACCTTAACAACAAGACTAACGGGGTTGGGTCTATTAAGTTTGGAAGTGCCAAGCATTGGCAAAGCTTTACTTGGGCTGGGGGTGCCCTCCCCCCCCCCCCCGGTTTTTCACGTAGTAGGTTAAATTTACCCGTTTTCGTCAGAAATTTTTTATCGTAGTGTAAATTTAGGCGTTTTCAGCAGAAAATTTGAGTCTGCCCCCCTATCTTTTGTGAATTTTTGTATACATTTTGAGTCCCCCCGGTGTCTTAGTCCGAGCTTCGCCATTGGTGCCAGGAGAAAATAAGGTGATACACTGATACTTGAACTGGTGAGTAACATTTCGCTAGTTGGAAGTGTTTCCATGATGAAAGTTGAGAGTATTTAAATCTAAAACTTTTTTTTAAACGGCTTTTAGATCGACTCAAGTGAGTTTATATCAAGTTCCAATCGCATTACAAGCATATGTTAATACTTATTTATATCCTTTTGGGGTATCAACATACACTATAAAATAAACCTATGAACGAGTCGAGCTTGGACTCGATGTCACATCCCATCTGAAAAACAAGCCGTAAATCTCAAGTGGCAGAATATTCAAGAATAATTTGGAAGCGACATAACCTGTCCGGGAACTGTAAATTGTAAACTACTCCAAACTTATGGTCTAGGGTGACATAGGGTGCTCAGGATCAGCCTTGAGCACGCATGGAAAGCCTAGATATTTTCAAGGTAACGTCAAGAAACATATGTGAAAAAGAGCCTCTAGATCAACTCTATTAACAGTTCTGAACGGGCCCAAAATGCTGGATTATTTAATAGATTTCCTTACAAATCAGCATGTATATATAAAATGAGTATAGAAATAGAAAATCCTCGACACCCTCACTTGACACCCAAACTTCCTAGCATCTCACATTCTCACTTCTATTCTTATAATCACTTTCAAGCAATTTTGGTTTTAAAAAGGGGGCTTTAAACGCAAGCGCAAAGAGACATAAGGCGACAGTCTTGTTGCTTTTGCCTACAAAAGGCGACCAAAGTACAAAAAGCGCAAGTGAGGCGCACGCTTTTGTATGCATGTCAATGTTATGCTTCAGAAGGTTATACCACATGTTTTTTAGGTTGCATATGCTGCTGATTTATATACTAAATCATATATAATACTTATTTATAGCTAAATATTGGGTGAAAGATTCTTAAAACCTATGAAATATTTTTAAAAAATTATATAAAACCTTGCGTCTCACGTACTAAATCGGTGGACTTTGAGCTTCGCGCTTTGATATTAGACTTTGTCACTTTTGTGCGCTTCTAGCTTTTTAAAACCAAGCAAGCAGTACAAATTACCATCTTTTTAATGTACAACAATCAAAGCGTTCCATGTACTTAGAACTAGTGGCAAAGCTTTTACGAAAACGTGGAGAGGGTGGACTCGATACGTATAAAGATTTTACTAAATGAGCTGAGAGGCGGACTCAATACGTATATAACCTTCACATACTGAAGTGCTGATATGCTATTGAACATGTACGAGCCTCACCATACACCACCAAATCCATATCAAAACCTTGAGAAGTACAACTAGGTAACACAAACCACACGAAAATGGCAACACACACACATGCAAATACAAATTAAAGAATCGTATTATAATGTGGAACAGTGTAGGAAATAATAAGTTTGCACGTGATGCCTCTACCAGTCTTTCAGACATATGACCAAAACTGAGAAACCGAATACCAAGTTGACACTGGTTTTGTTGGACCATAACACATGTTAGATGATATTAACTATAAGGTGGTATTTGAAGGCAGTGGCGAAACTTGGGCTTAATTAAAGGGGTGGCCGAAGTCCTAGAATAAATATTTTAGAGGTGTCCGGACTCAATACCTATAAAAATTAATTTTCGGATGAAATAACGAAAATTTACACTACTAAGCGGATAAACAGGAGTGGCATGGGTCCCTCATAAGCTTCGCCACTGTTTGAAGATTTCAAACAAGACATTTCCTCATGAACAACCATGGAGTACTATAGTGTATAAAGTTGTTAAATATGTCATTATGATATGCCTATTCTAAGATTACAAACTTACAAAGACGCCAAAAACATCATGTTACATTGGTCGCAAATTAACAATTAAAATAGTGCGCTAATATTAGAAAACATATATAACAGCAACGATACCTATTGTATACCAGAAGGCCATGACTATATCGTATGACCAATGAAGTATAGTACGTGATACATTTGCAGAACAATATTCGTATTACGTACATAGTTCAATTCCTACTTCAATGAACTTGCAAAAACTAAAAGTAGTGTCAACGCATCAAAATATATATGAGGCCATATTCAAAACCTAGTTATTTAAGTATGCTGAATATCGGATAATCGTAATTCAGCATCATAAACATTATCGTGAACATAATCGTAGCTAGTGCATGTTGTTAAAAACCGTTAATTTTCAGATTTAGTAACCGGCATGATAAATAAAAGCAACTGGCCGGATGCAAGCCCACTCATTAGTTGACGTACTCCTCTTCTTCGATTAGTCGTCCATAGGATCTAGCCAGCTCCCTCTTTTAGCATCGGAACACCAGACCTACATGCTATAACATAGATGCATCTCTCAACCCTAGATTCACACACTGAATGACAAGTCTTGGTTCGTTTACTAGGTGGTCAAAGTGTCAAAAACAATAAGATAATTTTATTGATTCAATGGTTCAAGAAACAAGAAAACCAACTAACTTAGTCGGATGAATGATTACAAAAAAATAGATGAATGAGATTTATAATTCTCTCTTGTATCTTGCAACAAACTTTAGCCTGCTTAAGTAGATGACCTAAGGTAGCATAGAAGGGAAAGAAATCAATCTCCACAAATCACTCCCAATAATCAAGGGATCTTCAATCAATCTTCTAGATGACAACTAACAGGAGCGACAGCTTCTAACGTTCAGAGAGGAAGAAAGAATATGCAGCAAATGGGCCTAGGTTTGGAACAGAAATTGGGTTGGAAAAACTTGAGATGTTCAAAACTTGAGTAGCCCATAAACAAGGAGAGAAGCCCAACAAACATGAAACAAAGACAAAAATAATACCATGCCATTAGATAAGAATTTGATATTAAATTGAGTGAGTTATATATTTTTAACACCCCCCTCAATTTAATATGCAAATATATCAAATAAATTAAGCGAGTTGCACATGCTTTTATGATGGTTTACCAAGAGTCCTTTGGTAAACATATCTGCTAACTGATTTTCTGATTCAGTTTTGAAGACTTTAATAAAACCAGAAGACATTTTATTCTCTTAGAGAAATAAATCGATTTCGAAGTGTTTAGTTCTATCATGAAAAACCGGATTAGCTGCAATAGAAATTGCAACAGAATTATCACAAAATAAATTAAGAGATTGGTAATGTTGTCTAGGAATTTAATTCTTTTAAGAGATTTACCAACCATATGACTTCATCTGTAGCTGAACACAAGGCACGGTACTCAGCTTCAGCAAAAGACCGAGAAACCGTACTTTGTTTTTTACTTTTCCATGATATTAATGATTTCCCTAAAAAAATACAAAAACCGGTTACTGACCTTCTTGAGTCCAAGCATTTTGCCCGGTCTGAATCAGCATATGCAGTCAAATCAAATGAGGTCCCTTTCTCAAACAGAATTCCTTTTTTTGAAGAGCTTTTTAGGTACCTTAAAAGTCTTAAAGCAATTTGAAGGTGCCCTTTAGAAGGTTTATGCATAAATTGGCTAAAAAATTGAACAGAGTAAGATATATCCGGTCTAGTGTGAGATAAATAAATGAGTTTTCCTATTAATTTTTGATAACCGGTTATATCTACTAAAAACTCATCGTTTTGTTTACATAAAGACATGACCGAATAGTTTTGTTCAATGGGGATGTTGACTGGTTTGGAAGCAGTAAGACCAAATTCGGCTAAAAGTTCTAGACAATACTTTCTCTATGAAAGGTATATGCCTCTTGAGAATCTAATTACCTCAGTTCTAAGAAAATATTTTAATAGGCCCAAATCTTTAATTAAAAATTTTGATTGGAGCAGCTTCTTAACTTTATTAATTTTAGAAACGTCATTACCAGTCAAGACTATATCATCTACATAAACCAAGAGAACAAGAAATATGGAATTTGTAGATTTAATGAATAAAGAATAATCACACTTACTTTGTGTAAAACCAAAATCAAGGACACTTACTAGTTTCTCATTCCATATTCGAGGAGCTTGTTTTAGGCAATATAAAGATTTAACAAGTTTGCATGCTTTAGCTTCGTCTTTTGAAAAATACCCTTCCGGTAGACTCATATAGATTTCTTCTTTTAAGTCACCATATAGAAACGCATTATTGATGTCTAACTGATAAAGGGGCTAATTTTTTTCAACGGCCAAACTTATTACACACCTTACCGTGATCATTTTTACTACGGGAGAAAATGTTTCTTCAAAGTCTATACCTTCCTTCTAACTATAGCCCTTTGCTACAAGTCTGGCTTTATACCTTTCTATCTCACCATTAGCCCCATATTTGATTTTATAAACCCATTTACATCCTATAGTTATTCTCCCTTCAGGTAAATTGACTAACTGCCACGTGTTGTTTCTATTAAGGGCCTCCATCTCCTCATTCATAGCCCGAACCCAATTAGCATCACTAGCAGCCTCTCTATATGAACTAGGTTCGACACTTTTATTTAAAACGGAAGTGAAACACAAATTTTTAGGAGGCAAGTTTGAATAGTTTAAAACTTTTTCGAGACCATCTTTAACTTTGCCTTCTATCATGAAATCTTGAAGTTTTTTTTGAAAATTAGTGTTTCTAGTGGACTTCCTTAAAGGAGGTTCACTAGTTCTCTTAGGAGGTCTTATGTTATCAGAATTCCTACCGGTAATGTCTGCCTCGCCAAAACTACTACTTTCACTTCTAGGCTGCTGATCATTAGCCTCGCCTGAAGTTTCATTAGTAATCGGCTGTTGATCATTACTAGTGGACTCATTTTGTACTCTCCCTTCATCATTGGGAATATTTATATCTTCATAAGCTTTGATTTCATCAAAAAGATCAAAAAAATTTACATGATTTATAGAACTATCAAGTTTTGACACTGGCTCATAAAGAGTTTTATTATGTTTAAAAGGAAAAACATTTTCATAAAATCTAACATCTCTACAAAAAATAACTTGTTTTTTATCAAAACTCCATAATTTATATCCCTTTTTTTATTTAAGTAGCCTAAGAAAACACATTTTTCTGCATGACTCCCAAACTTATCTGAATTAGATAAAACCATACTAAAACAAAGGCAACCGAAGTTACGAAGATGCTTAAGAGAGGGTTTAAAACCATAAACTAGTTCATATGGAGATTTGCCATTCAAAATGGAAGATGGAGTCCTGTTAACAAGATACGAAGCAGTTAAAACACATTCAGACCAAAAACTAAGAGGTAAACCCCCTTGAAAAAGGAGAGACCTAGCAATATTTAAAAGATGTCTATGCTTTCTTTCAACAATTCCATTTTGCTGTGGGGTATATGGGCAAGACGTTTGATGAATAATACCATTGTTTAAATTAAAGTTATTCATTTGAGAATTTACAAATTCAGTGTCATTGTCACTTCTGAAAACTTTAATGGTCTTTTCAAGTTGGGTTTTAATCATACTGTGAAAACTTTTAATGTTGTCAAAAACTTCATTTTTGTTTTTCATTACGTATACCCACACAGCTCTAGTGTAATCATCCACAATAGACAAGAAATACTTATACCCTTCTTTACTTTGAATCCTATAGGGGCCCATACATCAAGATGAATAAGTTCACCTAAGGAAGAGCATGTGTGATCACTTAAAGGGAATGGAGCCCTATGTTGTTTGGCTCTATGACAGACTTCGCATGGAAAATTACCGGTTAGATTCTTAGATTTAAGCTATCTTTTAAGACATTTAGGACAGGGTTAGAAGGGTGTCCTAGTCTAGAGTGCCATAAATTTAAAGTATCATGACTATTAAAACACACCTTCATTGTCTTTGGTGTATCTCCACAAAAATATAAACCATAAACTTGATTACCAGTCACCAGGGTGTTCTTTGTGAGAGGGTCCTGAATATAACAGTTATTCTCATCAAACAACACCTTTAGTTTATTATCTTTGGCAAGTTTATAAACGGACATAAGATTTACATAGTATTCTGGTACTACAAACACGTCTGACAGAATTACATTATCACTTAATTTATAACTTCCAATTTTTGTGACAGTAGCGTGAGAACCATTTGGATGTTTGACTTTAATATTAAATTCAGAAACATCAATTTTGTTGAAAATACCATTCTCTGTCATGACCATGTGTTGGTTAGCACTAGAATTGACTACCCAATTTATACTACTGGTATTAGAGATATTACTTGAAAAACCAAAGGCACGTTTGCAGTAACTATTTGAACAAAATGGATCAAGAATATTACCTCCCATGTTAGCATTTTGTGAGCCTTCACCTGTTCTTTCATTTAAGAGGCCCAACAGTCTGGAAACTTGATCGGATGTTAGAGTGGGAATGGATGGATCAGGGTTATTTGAAACCGAATTATTAGAGGTGGCAGATCTAGTTCCATTATGACCCACCTGATTCCCTCTTGATTTACTATACTGTGGATAGCCAACAATTTCGTAGCATTTATCCACAATGCGTCCCAACTTGTTGCAATGTAACACCCCGACTAAAGCAGAAACGGCCTGAGTGTGACGTACAGATTGCTCAAACACACGTGACACTATTAGGTGACCATAATAACATTATTTCATTTAAATCACCATGTAATACAAGTTTATCAAATAATACAAATTGAAACAATAAATAAATAAATGATAACTTGTTCTTTGAATATCCTATAGGCATGCTATGTGTCTTTTAACTTTAATCCTCGTATCTTTACACCTGTAACATATGTATAAAATATGGTCAGCTATAAATATAGCTGGTGAGATTTCTAAAGTTTTATATATATAATATAAAAACCATACAATTCCATGAAAACTTGTAAAAAGCGCAAGTAAGGGTTCTTTACACTCGATGCAATGGACCTGAGTTTAAAGAATAAAGGAAGGTCCTTTCCATTTGGGGCTACCAACGTACTTGGATATAAGGTCCCTTTTCTACTCGATACAAATGGACCTGAGTGCAAAGGGGGGCGTATGATCATACTTATTAAGGCAACCACTTGAATCCACGTATATAACAAATAAGCAAATAAGCATACAAGTCCATGATACGAATTGTAATTTGTAAGCAATCAAAGTAATAATACTTGAATTTTATAAATGATACATATGCCACCCCAAAACATTAAAACATTTAAAAAAAGGGGGTTGTGAATACTCACCTCGAAGTCGAAAGCACATAATGAAACCAAAGCAACCGAATGTTTGTTAAAGAATCCGAAATGAACGATCCACATGAACTATAAATAAATAAATAAATACGAAATTTAACGACCAATCTATCGGGATTATTATGTCTAGTTTTATTGGGAATAATTATTATTTTAAGGCATGAATTAATTTAATATTATTTTTAAGCTTTAACGGGTTTTAATGATTTATATTATTTTAATACTACTAAATTAATAATTTACATTAATATGGGGAATACAAAGCACGAATTAAAATTAACAATTTAAAATTGACGAGTTAAGGCTAACGAATCGTAATATAATCTAATTTTAATGATCTAACGAAACGTATTATTTATTTAAGAAAATAAAAGCATTTACCTAATAACTTAACATTAATACGAGAAATATGACATTTGCAAGGCACGGGTTAAAGTTTACGAATTTAACTAGTTTCTAACGATTGTAACGAATTAAAAGTTAAATAAAGTTTAACGAATTATAGCAAATGGAATAAGGTTTAATTACTCAAAGTTAACGAACGAATTTATTTTAACGGGCTAATGTTTAAGAAAGTTGATTTTTACATGGGAAATGATAAGATAAAACTTATACCTTATTTATAAAAACTTTGTTTAGTTTAAAAATAATTTTATTGATTTTGTATGATTTTTAGATAATATATTTGATTTTTTATATAATAATCATAGGCCTAAAAAAATAGAAACATGAAAACTGCCGTAACCCGAGTCTATGGTTTAATACCTTAAGGACTTAACCACCAGACCATAAGGCATTGTAGTGATACAAACAGAAACATAAGCAATATCAACATGGTTTAAACTTCATCTTCTTCCCTATAAACCCTAGGTTTTTGATTCTCCAGTTTGATTCCATGTGTGATAAAATCATGTTAGGGGTTTTGTTTTACGTAAGATCGCGAGTTAAAAACATAAAAAAAAATTACCTCTAATGTTGCCGGAAAGTATGAGAATGATAGTGGCCGGAAAACGAACCGAAACTTCTTGATTACGGCTTCTAAAAGTAGTTTGATGTTAATGTGAAGCTGTGAGCGAGTTTAGTTTAGTCTTAGGTTCGTATTTATACTCGTGTCGTTGGTGGAGCGTATACACGTTAAATCAATTAGTTTGATTTTCCGGAAAATCCGGCGGGCATCACGGACATTAAACAGGTTGTTATATCGCAATTAATTAGTTGGTTATGATATTATATTGAAGATTATTGGTTTTATATAATTTAATTGGATTAAAGCCGAGTTTTGAGGGGTGTTTGGGGCCTCCGGCGCCGCCACCGGCGACGTGGCCGGAAAAACGGGAATGGGGCGGTGGGTTGGGCTGGAATAATATAATTTTAATATAATTACACATTAGACCCCTCAAGTTTCCAAGTATATTAAATAAGAAGTTATAATAAACTTACCAAATGAACCTTGAACTTTGAAATGTTTTAAGATCAAAATTTAAATGTAATTTACGAATTGGATCTCGAACCTTGAGATGCGTTAATAAATGTAATGAGATGTTATAATTTGGACATTTAACTTATTATTGCAACTCGTTTAAGTAGAAACTATAAATCCCATAGATTCGTTATTCGTATAAAATGAACAGAAAAATAAAAAACTTTAACTTAAATCCTTGTGAATATCATATTACGATGAACGTCAAACACGAATATAACGAAACGACGAACATAAAATGCATTAAACGAAACTTGAGATATATAAATATATATCTTTATAAACAAAGCCGAAAATTTAAAATGGGTTGGGTTTTCGGGTTTGAAAAGTGACGAATGTTACATGCAATGTATACACTTCAGGTTAGGATTAAGACTTCTAAATTTTTTTTCTTGTTTTCAAAAGATTGATTAGTTTTTTAGTTGAATCCAACATGTTGGGTTTGACTTTTTGAAAGATTTTTAAAATTCAAGTGAGACTCTTCCTTAGAGATGATTGAGTAAGCAGTTTTAACCGAGGGAAGCGGATCACTTGTTAATAAATTTGTCCTAACCGGTTGGTACACATCATCAAGGCCCATAAGAAATTGCATTAATTTTATCATATGGCTAAAATCATTAAAATCTTTTGAAGCTTGACAAGTACATGATGGAAGTCGGACCATTTGATCAAACTGTTTCCACATAGTATTAAGTTTATGATAGTATTCGGACACAGGAGTTCCATTTTGACTTAAAGAACCGTCTATTTTATCAAAAAATTACAGAACCGTCTATTTTATCATAAGTTTCTTTTAAATCCTCCCAAACATCATAAGCAAATTTTGAAAAAACTTGACCCATATATAATTCATCAGATATAGAGTTAAGAATCCATGCAATTACAACCAAGTTACATCGCTCCCATTGACTTGCCAAAACATTATTGGTGGTAGATTTTTTACAAGTGCCATCAATAAAGCCAATTTTATTTTTTACTTGAAGAGCTAATTTCATGGCGTTTGACCAAATGGTGTAATTCTCAGATCCTTTTAACTTGATGCTAATGACTTTTAGATTACTAGAGTCACTAGCATGAAGAAATAACGAGTCGCTAGCATCAAGTTTACTTATCAAAGTTTCATTATTAGCAGAAGTACTCATAATGCAAAAAAACCAAATATATGGTATACCTTTTTAAAGGCTGAACTTAAAGAAATATATTATTAAAGAGAAACTTACAGTGGATTAGACAAAGTTTACTAGAGTTGCAGTGAAAAAAAAATGAGTTACCAAAGTTGCAGTGGACGAGACAGCAACGCGACCAGAGCCTCAACTAATTTCAGTAACCAGGGCTTCAATAGACATCCAAAATTGGTAATTAGCCGGTGACTGAATGAATTGAATTCACCAGAACCAATAACGTCTGATTTGCTTCCCCAAATTTGTTTAGACCCGAATTAACAATAGAGGCTCTTGATAATTTTAACAAGCTCTTGATACCATGTCAAAAACAATAAGATAATTTTATTGATTCAATGGTTCAAGAAACAAGAAAACCAACTAACTTAGTCGGATGAATGATTACAAGAAAATAGATGAATGAGATTTATAATTCTCTCTTGTATCTTGCAACAAATTTTAGTCTGCTTAAATAGATGACCTAAGGTAGCATAGAAGGGAAAGAATTCAATCTCCACAAATCACTCCCAATAATCAAGGGATCTTCAATCAACCTTCTAGATGAAATCTAACAGGAGGGGCAGCTTCTAACATTTAGAAAAGAAGAAAGAATATGCAGCAAATGGGCCTAGGTCTGGAACTGAAATTGGGCTGGACAAACTTGAGATGTTCAAAACTTGAGTAGCCCATAAACAAGGAGAGAAGCCCAACAAACATGAAACAAGGACAAAAATAATACCATGCCATTAGATAAGAATTTGATATTAAATTAAGTGAGTCATATATTTTTAACACAAAGTCTCCTAGCTAGTTGATCGGCCAGATCTTTCTTCGGTACATCAGAACCATCGATGTGTTATAATACCTTGTAACCCTTTGCATGAAGCCTGAAGAGCTTCGTCCAGGATGAGAATGAAGCCTTTGTTCCATCTAATGCTCGAATCTTTGTTTGGAATTTGGATATTCGTTGCAGAATACACCGGGTGTAATGGGTTTGTGTTAGTTGAATCACTCGACTGGCAGACGTTGTCCGCCTTTTTGTTTCCCGTTATTGATTGAAACCAAGAAAGAAAAGAGGGTGACGAAAGAATACACTAAAAAATATATTTTGGATTTATAATTTAGGCTATGATGTTATAAAAGTGTTTGTGATATTAATATTATTGACGATTCAAAATATATAAACCTAAACCCATTATATAGGGAAGGAATTAAAAAGAGGTATAAAGAATATAAACACTAATGATGGATTTGATATTAAAAGAAAAATTATTTGATATTCGAAAGTGGAATATTGACATATATTATATATATTAAAAACCAACATTTCTTTTTCTTACTAATTTCAATATTCAAACTTTTAATAATAGCAACATCTTTCTTACACTAATTTCACTATTTATCCAGCTTTCAATAATTGCCACACAATGTATAATATGATTATGGACCACATATGTATTATTCCATTACCTGCTATTGTTAAAACTGCTTTAGATTAATGACTACCTGCAGATAGGCGTTTCCCGCGTTGCAATGTGCGGGGTTAAAAAACTTGTTCTTGATTAAGACATAACTTGTCGAGGACAAAATACGGTTCAACGGTATACATTTTGAGTTGCCACTCTTTACAAGGTCAAACCAAACCTTTATGATATATGATGTTGGTTGGAATTTATGGTTTAGTATTTTATAATTTAGACAATAAATGCAATATAAATAAATATATAAGTTCAATCCCAAAAAAAATATTATATCATAGCAAATGTATCAAATTTTTATCTACCTGCAATGGAGGTGAGATTATCAAAGATTTACCTTTGTGACTGTTGGATCGAATTGGTAGTTGTTGAAGTATAATCATTGAATAGTGGATTAGGATTGCGTGTATGCATGAAAAAAGCAGGCTCCGATGGGACTGCTAGGGTTATTGAGGAGCTAGCAAGCATGAGAACAACCGAAGCCATGGTTGGTCTGTCAGCAGCTTCTTCTTAAACACATAATAGGCCAATGTAGATACATCGGATCATGTCACGTAGGAGACTTGAACCATCTTTTAATGTCAAATCAATTAGACTTGTAGTTGTTCCACCTCTCCAACATTTCCATGCCTGAAAAATAGAAAGGATTACATGAATAACATATGTGATATGTTCATATCAAAGTTTTGAGATATCATATTCTAAGAGTATCAATAGTTAACAACAAAAATGCCATTTAGTGACACTGTATCTTTATTTGTTTTTCTTTAGCAACGTTGCTAGCCAATTATTCTTATTCGTGTAATTACGCGTAGTTAAATATAAATACTTACACGACTAAGAAGATCCTCGATCACTACTCCGTTTTGGAAACTGTGATTGTTGCAACCAATCATGATTTCAAGAATTAGTACACCAAAATTGTCCATGCAATGCGTACTCTAGTGCCATATATCCACTAACATGTAAGAAAAGTGTTAGATACATAACTCAATGAACTTTCATGATTATAATTTTTAATATATATCACATTCTTTCCTTTTTTAGCAACTGTTTTCCCATTTAGCAACGAGTTACATGCCATAACAAGAAAACATCTTGATCAACAAAAAAAAATTGCAACCAAATTGTTGGTGATGCCCTTTTAAAGTTATGGGAAATTGGCAAATTTTCGAAGGGAGACTTGCTAGGTTCCGACAATCCGAAAAGTGTTGGCTTGAGATTCTTCAGGCGTGAAAAACCGTGCGATACCAAAATCCGCAATTTTAGGAGTCATTTCAGCATCCAACAAAAAGTTACTAGCTTTCAAATCTCGATGAATTATCTTTAAACGTGAATCTTCATGTAAATACAAAAGCCCCTTTGCAATACCCGTGATTATTTTTAAACGCCTTTCCCAATTAAGTGTCATACGCTTTAGTGGATCTAAAATACCAATGATCAAAAAATGTATTTCCACAAAAAAAAATCTTATACGTATTAAGAAGATTTAACTTACGGAATATAAGCTTGTCTAAACTTGCACTCTGTACAAACTCGTACATCAAAAGCCGTTCCAATCCTTGGAGGCTAAACCCTAGGGGCCGAACCAGATTCCGATGTTTTAGTTTAGCAAGTATCAAAACCTCGTTTTTGAATTCTTGTTCCCCCTGCCCTGACTCCCTTGACAGCCTTTTCACTTCTATTTCTTTTCCGTTTTCCAACTTTACTTGATAAGTTTTATCCAAAGGATTTAGTTACTTTTTTCAAGGTTAAATATCTTTTAATCTTCTCAAATTTAATGTTGTTAAAACTATATTGGATCGTTCGGAATGGTTGGACTGTATCGGACTTCTAACACAGTGGGATTTTTCAGTTTTGATGGGTCATGGTTGACACATGTGAATTATGTTTATTTTGCAAAAATAGTTTTACTAAATTATAATATTTGAATTTGTGATCTCTGATACATATATAAGTGTGACTGTTCGGGTTCGGTTTTTGGCGAGAATAATTTATCGTGTACAACAAACAGCGCGAAAAAGTGCGTTTTTCGATCAATTTCTTGTAAATTTAGAAAAACATATTATTTGTTTGTAAAAATAAAAAAAATTTCACGGATCGCTTAAAACATCACAAATAGTGTTTTGTAAATCCTTTTCGGCTTAACGGATGATACAATGCTTGTTTTGTAACCATCTTTCGCGTTTAAGATCATAGCGGGTAGTTAAACGAGTATGTTTTCGTTTAACTAGTTTGCTATTATACTAAGGCCAAAACATCAGTATCTTAGCTTATAATAAACGTATATCACTTATAGATGCCCCCCAGGAATATCCGGCTCATAACCAGACCCGTTTAGTTATTCGTTGGTTCGATACGCAATAAGCGGTTAATCGTTTAATCGGTAAATGCATACTTAGGTGTACTTGGTTTTGTCTCAAATGTTACAGCAATATGTGTTATTTCTTTTATACCACTCCCCTTATTTTATCTTTGGTTTTTCCTCAAACTAATCTTAACCATTCAAATCCAAAATCAATGGACAAGATTACTTTGTATCCTTCCTACAAATATCATACTTCTTATTTTAACTTGACCCTTGACCATAATACCCTTAAAAACTCATCAGACTATTTTTATTTTTGATTAATTCCATTCAATTAATCATAGTCATCCATTATCCAATCTAGTGGTTGCAAATCTTTCCTATGCTTCATAGATAACCTCCTATTATAACTTGACCCATATATACGTTGCCTTTTTATGTGTATTGTTGATTATATTCATAGTTATTATACAAAGGGGGGACAAAAATGAGAATGATTTCTAGCAAAAAAAAATAAAGAAAAATTAACAAAAAAAATCATAACTCAAAATTTAATAAAAAAACGAAAAATTTAAAAACGTAAAAATGTTTCCACCGTATTCCTCGTTCTAAAAGAAAGGCACAATGTTGAGGTTAAAACATCATTTTGTCTTTTTATTTATCATTGTGTTTTTGCGTTTATTTTCGTTATTGATTGTGTCTTTTTTTCTTGATATTGTGTTATATTTACTCAACGTTGTGTTACATTTTGTTCAGCGTTGTGTAATATTTTGCGACATATTGTGTCTTTTTTATTTATCATTGTGTTGTTTGTTCATTTTCGACGTTGTGTCTTTTTTCTAGGCATTGTGTCTTTTCGTCATTTTTTTGGAATGAGAATGACGGGGGAAACACTTTGATATTTTAATTGTTTTTGTTTCTTAATTATATTTTGAGTTATGATTTTTTTGAGGGGTTTATTTGTGTGACCACAAATATTTCTCAAACTTCTCATTTTTGTCTCTCTTTGTATTTTAACTTTACCCTATATTAATAAGCTATCACATAAAACGCACACCTAACTGTAATTTGTTAGAACATAGAAGAGGATAAATATTATGACTGATTTAATCATAGTTTATTGTAGATTTAATGTAGAATATAATGTCTATCACTGCTACCCCTAATATTTTCTGTCAATTATCCCAATATTTTCAAATTAGTTAATTCACCAGGATCATGATTAACTAGCTGCAAGAGTTCGACAATTTGTATAAACTTTGGTTTTGTTTTTGTTTGAATGTTCTTTAGAAACTAGAACGAGCTGATTTTGATAAATGCCTTTGTGTACCTGTAAAATTCTAAGCATTTGAGTTAAGCAAGAGATTGTTTCTTATAGTAAAGAAGGCAAATATGCTGTGGGTCAACTCGAGTTGTTGTTATCTGGACAAGCTTGACTTAGCCTTAAATGGCTCGTTTGGACCTGAACTTTAGTTTACCCACTAGGCTCAGGGGTATACCTTAACGCCCAGAGCGTTAAAGCTGAGTTGGCAAGGTTAACGAGTGGCATACCACTGATCCCTTGATGGGTTAAGGGGCGTTAAATGTAAGGTGGGTTAAAATGTTAATGGGCTTTAAAATTCTCTACGCACAACAACAACAACAATAATTTAAGAATCAATTTTTACATTAAATTAAGAGAGGTAGAGGGGGCTAAGCAATTTCCTTAGGTGAGGTGGAATGAAATGGGGTAAAGTATGTGATGTGGTGCCTACGCAGAGTTAAGAAGCTTGAATATAGTAAAGCACTTGTTTCGACATTACTAAAATAATTGCATTTTTTAAACATATATATACAAAAGAAAATAAAACTGTAAAATAATAACATGAAAACATGAAAACAATTAATCTATCGGGAATACATATGGGTTGTTCGTTGAAACATCACTTGCTGGAATGACTCGTACTCGAACTGTACTCTTCAAATAATGGTTTTTCTGGTTTCGTGTTCGTGTTTGTGTTAACGAAAAAAGCAGGTTCTGAAGGGACTGGGAGGGTTAGGGATAAGCTACCAAGCATGAGAACAATTGAAGCCATAGTTGGTCTTTCATTTAAGTCTTCTTGAACACATAATAAGCCAATGTGAATGCATCGAAGCATATCGCGTAGGGAATTAGATCCGTCTCTCAATTCTGGATCAATTAAACTTGAAGCCGTTCCGTCCCTCCAACTTTTCCATGCCTAAAATCAACAAATTGAAACATGGAAATTCAGTAATAACAAAAAGTTATATGTTTAATACATGAAATAAGGGGGAAAAAGTACATGACTAAGAAGATCTTCGATCACCACTCCGTTTTGGAAAGTGTGATTTTTCTGCCCAGTTACAATTTCGAGTACCAATACACCAAAACTAAACACGTCTGATTTTACTGAAAATTGACCATGCATCGCGTACTCAGGCGCCATGTATCCACTAGTGCCAAAAAACACTAGTTAACTACTAAACATGATAAGAGTAAGACGAAAAAAGCTAGAATTCATCTTTTGTATGGAGACTTACTATGTTCCAACGATGCGACTCGTGTTGGCTTGGGTTTCTTCGGGTGTGAACAATCGTGCCATACCAAAATCAGCTATTTTTGGATTCATTTGAGCATCCAACAAAATGTTACTAGCTTTCAAATCTCGATGAATTATCTTTAGTCGTGAATCTTCATGTAGATACAAAAGTCCCCTTGCGACACCTCCTAGAATTTTGTATCTTCTTTGCCAATCAAGAAGCGCACGCTTTGTTGGATCTAAACGTTTAAGATCAAGCAGATGCGTATTATCAAAAGAATGAGCATCTACAAATTCATCATTAATCTTTCTATAGAATAGTTTGAAGAGTTAACTTACCGAATATAAATTTGTCTAGACTTGCGTTTTGTACATATTCATACATCAAAAGTCGTTCGGACCCTTCTAGGCTAAACCCTAGAAGCCGAACCAAGTTGCGGTGTTGCAACCTTGCAAGTAACAAAACCTCATTTTTGAATTCTTGTTCGCCTTGCCCTGAATCTTTAGACAACCTCTTTACTGCTATTTCTTGTCCATTTTGTAAAGTACCCTAAAAAGTTTAGTTCCACAGATGTCGTCTCATTAATCTTTAAAAAAATAATAATTGTTTCTAATGCATTGATTACCTTATAAACCAAACCAAATCCACCTTGACCGAGCTTATTGTTTTCAGAGAAGTGATTTGTTGCTTCTCCAATTATACCAAAGCTATATTGCAACGATTCAGCAGTGCTAATTTCGTTTGGATCTCCGTCCTCATAAACTAGAATTATCATCATCAATAATAATAAGAAGTCTTAACACATAAATTTGTATCAAGAAAGCAAGAAATTAACAAAATAAATAGCACGGACCTAAATTCTCTGACAGACGTTGTTCCTTCTTTCCTTTTCTTCTCATGAAGACACAAACAAAAACCACCACAAATATCACAATACCTAGGGTTGCAACAACAGCGACGGCTACAATTTTCGCGGTGTTACTACTCTTGCCTGAAATTCTCATAACATATTAGTTTAGTTATACAGATATAATAATGTCGCATAATTTCGGTTGCTCAAAAAGCTCACAAATCGCTTGAAATTCAGAAAATGGCGCTAGAAAAAAAATACATATAATACTAGGCTTTATCCCCTGCATTACCCAAGGGGGGTTGTTTTATATTTTTTATTTTTTAATATTTATTTTTTCGATTTTAATTTCTTTATTGTAAGAAAGTTAATAATATACTTAAGGTTTGATGATGAAAGAGTTTCACAAATAAATAATATGTTATAGCCCGTTTAAAAGTCATCTGGATTTGGTGACCCTTGACCCACTTATTTTTTTTACTATAAAATTGTTTCTTAATTATAAATAATATCTTTTTTTAAATCGGATATTAATTTTTAGTATATCGTTATTTTACAGGATTTCCATATCAAATATTTGGTAAGATTAATTTTTAATTTAATGAGATGTTATAACCCATTTAAGAGCTATCTGGGTTTGGTGAGACCCATTCCCGTAAATTCGGGTCAAATGCATGTAAAGCCTCTATTTACAAATAAAGCCATCTGATGACTTGAGAGAATTTAAAAAGCAACCAAAGAGTTCTAAATGTTTCGTTTATAAATATTATAGATTACAATTTCTTCCTATAATTGATTTCATATTATTTGTTTATTTAAAAGAATATATTTTATTTTGACTTTTTGTACAGCAATAGGTGTGAAACTAAAGGGGCTGGGTCAACCATTTTTTTAGCCAACCTTTAGCTTGACATTTCAGCTCGTTAAAATAAATTTACTGAGCCGAGCGAGCTGATTCTTTAACTTCGAGCTCAAGCCCAAGCACAACATGACTTAGGCTCGGCTCGTTTACAGCCTAGCATAATTTAAGCCAATCATATCTAGCAGAATGATACCTGAAGGTGATGATGGCGGTGGTGGAGGTGGAGAAGACTGCGCTGGTGGCGGCGATGTTGGTGAAAGATCCACGGTAGCATTAAGGAATCTGTAATCTTCATATCTAAAAATGCAACTAGGATAATAAATTCTTGCGCCACTACGACCGTCTGGGATAAACCTAACTGTACTATCCAAGCAATTATCACACTGAATTTCTGATAAATCCGGTGTACACTGCATGTACCCGTAAATGCTAGTAAACCCAGGTCCATCCGTGCTATCCGCTGCATATTTGCGGAGCGACCCGCCTCTTGAAGCTTCGGTTTTAAGTTGATCCAATAACCGATTGAGTCCTTGGTTAAACTGGTCTACGTTGGATGCGTTATTAGGGTTAGGCAAGATCCTTGTAACCCTAGTGTCTGGATTGGTTCCCAAACGGGTCACATTAGAGTACCTTATCATGCAGTTGTCATACCAACCCACTGCCCCCTTTTGATTAGGACAAATCTCTCGTAGTCTTGTAACCGCTTCGTTTATGCACCTCCGACAATCGGCTGGCTCAACGTCACCTCTACATACCCGATCGCGTTGGCCTGGTCAGGGGTTTGACCAACAGACCGGTTGTAGAACCCATATCTGATGCTGGTATCAGCCGCCAGAGACGATAAAGCATCGTCAAGGTTATTATGGTACGTACCATTTGTTGTGAAATTCCCGTTTTCGTCACATGTAGGGGACAGTATATCTTGAGACACCGAAAGGGTGATTAAATTTAGGATGAGGAAAATGAAATATGGGTTCTTGGGTTCCATCTGCATTATGTTGCAAAAATGAAACTGGGATTATAGAAATGAAATGAGAATATGATGGACGGGCTTTATTGTTTATGTCTTGATTGTCAAATGAGTCAATTTTAGACTTGGTCAAGATTTGTAATTCCAATTCAAAGTTATATTTGTTTCAAATAAGTAGTCAGAAATGGTGGCTACAGGTGTTATTTAATTTTACTTTATTACCTTTTAGTTTTTCAAAATATATTTCCGTATAGAGGTTCGAACTTGATAGGAAAAAATTATTAAAGGTACCTTCTAAGGATAAAGATGTAATTGTGTTAATAAAAGGGTCCGGGTCAACTGATCCTTGTCCATGATTGTAAGTCGTAACGATTTTATTTTAAATTTGTTGAGAAAAATATAATTATTCAAAAACTGCTTGGACTTTTTAGGATATAATATTTGTGGATGGCGTATGATGTAATATAAAAGAAAAAAAAATATTATATGATATATAGAATGTTTGAATAAAATACAAATGAAACTTAGCATATAAAAAGTGGGAGGTGTAGCTAGAGAATAGTTTACATAGTGGTAAAGTCGCATACTCCGAATAGAGTAATTGCAACGAAACACAAATACAAAGAGAGTAATTTTCATTTTGTCATTACATGTGTTTGTTTTATTTCACTTTATACGTTTTTTTATGTCAAGCCTAGTTGTATACAATCCCATCCCGTTATATAAAATATATTATTTAGAAAGAAAGTATCTTAAAATGCGTTTAAGGTGATGACAAAACGTCTTTACCGTGTAATGTGTAAAGACTTGTAAATTAAGAAATAACGATTGAACTAACAGAATAGAAAGATGGTTGATGACTTGGTCGCACTCCCTCACTTTTCTAGAAATAAATAATAAGACGTGGCTACCTTCACGTTTTTAGATTCCAATGTTCAAAAATTTCATTCAATTCCTCCACCACATATTGTTAATGTTGTTTTAACATAGAATAACTATAAAAGTCAGGGATCTATTTATTATTATTTTTTTAGAAAATTGTAGTTTGCATCCATATATAGTTTATACAATACATTTGAGGCTTAATTTTAAAATGAGCATAGTAAGCCCCTGTGTTTTACGACATGATCAGTTTACGTCCCTCTATCTAATGGTTGTTTTTCGTTTAAAAACAATTGAAATGACTTTTATACCATTTTTTAAATTCCCAATTTCGTTCCTATGCTTTACCTAAAGTTTGCATCCGTCCGTCTAACTCCCTCCAAATTCAAAAAAGGGCACAAAGTAATTAACCTTCAATCAATTTCAAGTTCTTATGCAAAATAGAAAACATTGCTTATTTATTAAAAACCATCCTTAATCATTACAAACTACACTTACCATTAATTACATACAAACTTGATCAGCAATAAACCATGAAATTGATTAAGAAAAAATCATGATCAAGGAAAAACCTTCATCAACAAAAACCTTTGCTCAACATAAAAACCTTGATCAACTCCAATGCTAGGCAATATTAGGCGTCAATACTATACAAACCTTTTACACCACCTACTCGATCCTATCTTCTATGCCTCCCCGTTCAAACCGGATAGCTAACCTCACGTTGGGTTAAAATTTCACTGCCACCCTCAAGTGCAACAAAAGATTGCTCAGGGTGGCATTAACCCTGATTCTGCTACAAGTGCAATTATTACATTAATTAAGGGTATTTTTTTCGAACGACAACTTTCATTAAAAAAAATACGAGACTAGACAAAAGCTAGAGCCAACTAACAAACATAATTAAAAGAGTGTAGAGTAAGGGCATTCCTTACCGACGATGCGACAATGGAAGGGACTTTACACCAAAAACTTATAAGATTCCATATTCGGTTTGCAATCGAGCACGCTGTAAGTAATTCACGTTTTCAAGAGCCTCACCACACAAATCACAATTGATTGTATCTAAAGGAATATTCCTAAAGACTAGACCTTCCTAAAAACCCAAATGATCCATGTCAGCTTTTCCAAACCACAATGTTTACTTTCTTCGGGTTCCAATTGTTCCAATTCATAACGAACGGAATAATAGGCCCAATAGCATTGAATAACTCATGGAGTTCCATTTGTTTTTGGTTCCGAAAACACCACACTTTGACAAAGATTACTCAAATCTTCCAATTATTTATATAATTTATATGTAGATATGTGTATTTAATATATTTAATAAAGTTTTTATAAATAATACGCTCATTTATGCACACATGCTCGGTGTGCGAAGCTCAGACACAGGTTCGTTTATTAAACGGGCCCAAACATAACTTGAAATCATTTAAACTCATACTCAATTCTAAATTTTAACCAACCAATCGCAAGGTGCTTATCAGCGGCTATGGGTGGAATAGTCTTGCATGTCTTAAACATAAATATTTTTTAAGATTTAATTTGAAAACAACTCCTTTTAACGTCAACAAAATCCCACCTACAATGAACTCCGTCTTGGCATGGATCAAACCTTACCTTCATGACCTTTTCAACATCAACCTTATAGTTATGGCATAATTTATGATACCCAACAACGGAAGTCAATAAATCTTAATAGAGTTATATTATATCTCAAATATTGTTTAGAATTATCATAATCTTTGTAAATCTTATCTCCAAATAAAAGATATACTTTGTAATCTTACTAATATATTAAAGCAAGATGATTCTCTCTACATGTTTTTATTATAGCCTATTCACATAGAATTTCATGTAATCACATTTCCATATCAATAATTTCCACATATTCATAATTATTTTTAATCCACTAAATTAAAATAAGCATTCCAATTTAACTCAATTAATTCTACAATTAAATCTATTTATTCAAATTAATACAATTAACTCCATGATTTTGTCTATTTATTCCAATTAATAACCACCTTGTCAATGATTTAATTTACTCTTGAGGAAAGAAGAAGAGCCGGTGAATGGTGATCAAATCGAATGTTCTTTAAGTTTTATTTATTTATTTATTAAGAAATGACATGAAAAATGCTATAAAAATATAGATATCTCTGAAAATTATTTATAAAAAACACTCTAAATGAAAAAAGAAAAAAACGTTATTTAGAACAATTAGAAACATTTAAAAAAATTAAATAAAGTTGTTTATAAAGAGATTTTCGAAAACTTAATGTGATACAGTTTAAAGTTGGTATGTATTTTTAAACTTAGTTTTCAAGTAATATTACAAAATCTTTTACTAATATGTGTTTTTTATTTATTTTTCAGGTCTAATGGTTCATTTATGTTATATTATTTCTTATTCATTGCATTGTTTATTTATAAAATATTTTCTTTTTATGTTATAGGTATAGTTTAACATCTTTTGTAACATCTGAGGGTAAAAAACTTATGTCAAATATTTGTGTTGACTGAATGCATAGTTTATATTTTATATTGTTTGTTGATATGTTTTCCATCCGTATGTAACACAGACTATTATCCTAGTTAGTATATACAGGGAGATAATGAATGAGAAGAATTCCAAGGAAAATAATTTCTATCATGGTATCATTAGCCTAACTTCCTCTCCAAACCCTAGCTGATCTTCTCTTCATCAGTGGCTCCTCTCTCCTCCCTCCACCCTTCTGTCACAATCTTCATCTCCTCTCCCTTCGATCATGGAGACCAAAATACATCCAGCCATAACCGTGTCCAACATCAAAACTTCATCCCAATCACCTTGGACAACGAAAGTGCCCAATATGTAACATGGTCGGAGTTGTTCAAAATCCACTGCACAGCCTATCTCGTAGCCGACCACCTTGAACCACGCGTGACAACTTCCTCCTCCTCTACACCACCGGCGACGGACAGAGACAAAGATCCGGCCACCCCACCACCCGAAGATTCCTGGAAATGGCTTGACGCCATTGTTCTACAATGGATATATGGAACGATTTCGATCGACCTCATACAAACCGTCATGAAGAAGAATACCACGGCCTATGACGCGTAGATTGCTTTGGAAAACCTCTTTCAAGATAACAAAAGTTCTCGGGCACTACATCTCCAATCAAAGCTCACACATACGCGTCTCGAATGCTTCAAAGACATGGCTGCGTATTGTCAAGAGGTAAAGATAATAGCTGATCAATTGTATAATGTTGATGTGCCGTTGTCACAGACCCAGTTGGTGCTACAAGTTCTCGGTGGGTTAACCGAACAATACCGGACGATTGCAACAGTTATACGCTCCACCAATCCTCTACCGGACTTAAACGAAAACCGTTCACGCTTGCGTCAAGAAGAAATTGAGATGAACAGCCATGCTCTCCAAGCCGCTCAAACAACCGAGTCGGCTCTCCAGGCTTCGGCCTCGAGGTCGGATCCGCAATAGCATGACAACAGCCCTCATAACAGACCCGATCCGACATCTGAACGCTCCCGGGGACGTGGTCGTGGACACGGCAGAGGACGTGGGCGAGGTTCTTTTGGCAGAGGACGAGCAACTCCCTTTTCTCCTCAGCCATACACTCCATGGGCTCCTTTTCTGGGTTACTGGCCCAACATGGGTCCGGCCCAATCCCAATGGCAACAATGGGCTGCCTCCCCGCCTTGCCCAAATCCGACCACTAGCAAACCACCATCCTCGGGTCAAGGTATTCTCGGAGCAAAACCCGCTCAAACTTATCCCATAGGTTATACTCCTACTGACATTAAACAAGCACTGCATACAATGGCTCTCAACCCACCGGAGCAACCTTGGTTCATGGGCACTGGTGCATCGAACCATATGACAAACAATCCAGGTAACTTTGCGTCTTTTTTTAATAATGGCATTTTACGCAATATTATTGTGGGCGACGGTAATACTATTCCCATGATCGGACAAGGCAATCAAACCCTTAACCCACCCTATCCACCCCTAAAATTAAATAATTTCCTTCTCGCCCCTAATATTATTAAAAATCTTTTGTCGGTTCGTCGTCTCACAACCGACAACCAAGTATCTATTAAATTTGACCCGTATGGTTTTCTTGTGAAGGATCTCAAGACCAAGGCTCGTATCCTACGCAGCAATAGCTCCAGGGATCTCTACCCTCTCACACCTCAAATTGTCTCAAAGATCCGCTCAGCATCCTCCTTTGCTGCTTTTTCACAAGACGTGTGACATCAACGCTTGGGCCACCCAGGATCAAATCTATTGAAATTTCTTAATAAGTCTAGTTATATTCATTGCAATAAATTTAATTCCAAACTTTGTCAATCATGTGTTTTTGGTAAAAGTACTAGACTTCCGTTTATTAATTCTAACACTTCTACTTATATGCCATTTGATTTATTACACAGTGATCTATGGACCTCCCCGATTAACAGTACCGGGGGTCACCGTTACTATATATTGTTTGTTGACGATTTCACAAACTTTCTTTGGACATATCCCATTAACCACAAATCCCAAGTATATACAATTTTTAAACAATTCTCAACCTTGATTCACACCCAATTTGAACGAAAAATTAAGCAATTTCAATGTGATAATGGGAAAAAATATTCTAATCATGCTTTTCAAACATTTTGCAAAGAAAACGGAATGACATTCCGCTTCTCATGCCCCTATACATCTTCACAAAACGGCAAAGCGGAACGCAAAATTCGCTCAATAAACAATATTATACGCACCCTCCTTGCCCAAGCCAACCTACCTAACAATTTTTGGCACCATGCCTTAGAAGTTGCCACGTACCTAATCAACATCCTTCCGAGCCAAACACTCAAACTCAAAACACCTACACATCTCCTCTACAATCGAACACCGTTATACGACCACCTCCGTGTGTTCGAATGTCTTTGCTATCCTCTCATCCCTCACACCACCATACATAAACTACAAAACCGATCCACACCTTGTGTTTTTCTCGGTTCCCCAACCAACACCATGGGTACAAGTGCCTTGACTTATCTACCCACAGAATCATAATTTGTCGTCATGTCCAATTTGACGAAACAATCTTCCCATTCAAGAATGTCGTCCGACCAGCCCTACAAGACTACAAGTTTCTAGCTGATTCTATCAATCCTATTTACTGGACCCATATTGGCTCCAACACTCAAACAAACAACCCCATATCTACCCAAGTCCAACTTTTGACAACACAATCCTCACCTCCCCAAGCCCAACCCTCGACAGCCCCACCCCAACATCCTATTGTCTATTCTCACCGGCCAAGAAATGTTCATACCACTTCAAACTCTACTCCCACCCCTCCTACTTCCCAGACCTCTTGAACAACCATGGCTCTCCCTCAACCCGTTGATGCCATTCCCCAACCCAACCCCACTGTCCCACAATGAAAAGTTCATACCTGGGCCATGGATGGAATTGTTAAACCCAGAAAACTATTTAACCTAAACAACTCCTCCATCACTTCCATGCCTCGTAATCCTAATATTGCCTTGTCCACACCCAAATGGCGCCAAGCAATGCAGGTTGAATTCAATGCACTTATTAAAAATGAGACGTGGGAACTGGTTCCACTGTCACCAGACATGAATGTTATACGTAGCATGTGGCTTTTTCGCCACAAATTTAAATCAGATGGGTTGTTGGAAAGATATAAAGCACGACTTGTTTGTGATGGTCGAAATCAACAGATGGGCGTCGATTGTGGGGAAACATTCAGTTCCGTTGTCAAGCCGGCAACGATTCGGACCGTCTTATCATTGGCTTTAACCCATTCGTGGCCGGTTTACCAGTTAGATGTTACCAATGCCTTTTTACACGGATCTCTTAAAGAAACCGTGTACATGTATCAACCGTTGGGTTTCGACATAGATACTATCCCGATTACGTTTGCCGGCTCAAAAAGTCTCTTTACAGTCTCAAACAAGCACCACGTGCATGGTACCAACGGTTCACAGACTTTGTCACCACATTAAAGTTTGTTCAAAGCAGGTCCGACAAATCTCTATTTGTCTACAAACATGGGGCGGAAACAGCTTATTTACTAATTTATGTGGATGATATAATTCTGACCACTTCCTCCGACACCCTCTGTCTAACACTCATGGCCAAGCTCGCATCGGAATTTGCGATGAAAGATCTCAGTCCTTTAAGTTATTTTCTCAGGATCTCGGTTAAAAGAAACGATAACACTATGTTTTTGTCGCAAAAGTCTTATGTAGCTGATATATTGGAACGAGCTGGTATGTCCGGGTGCAAGTCGGTACCTACCCACGTCGACACAAAATCAAAGCTTAGTTCCCACGACGGAACCGATTTTGAGGACCCAACTCTCTACCGCAGTCTGGCAGGAGCACTTCAGTACCTCACGTTTACACGACCAGATATTTCATACGCGGTTCAGCAGGTTTGTATGCACATGCACTCACCAAAATCATCACACTGGCATGCCGTCTTACGTATCCTTCGTTATATTCGAGGGTCCGCAGACTTCGGTCCTAACTCTCGGTCCTACGCGTTCTCAGGCGTTACGAGCATACACTGATGCAGATTGGGTAGGTTGCCCAGACACTCGATGTTTCATATCAGGCTACTGTGTCTATTTTAGCGATAATCTCTTATCGTGGTCATCCAAACGACTAAGTACTGTTTCCAGATCTAGTGCCGAGGCAGAATACAAAGGCGTTGCTAACGTAGTAGCGGAGATTTGCTGGCTGCGTAACTTGTTATTGGAATTGCATCGTCCTTTATCGGTTGCCACATTGGTATATTGTGACAACATCAGTGCTATCTACCTTTCGGGCAATCCTGTACAATATCAACGTATGAAGCATATCGAAGTGGACATCCATTTTATTCGGGAACAGGTACATCGTGGCCACGTTCGTGTTCAACATATCCCAACCCGCTACCAGATAGCCGACATTTTCACTAAAGGTCTCCCGAAGATATTGTTTGACGACTTCAAATCCAGTCTCAGCATTTGGCCACCTCCCGCTTCAACTGCGGGGGTGTAATAGAGTTATATTATATGTCAAATATTGTTTAGAATTATCATAATCTTTGTAAATCTTATATCCAAATAGGAGATATACTTTGTAATTAGTATATATAGGAAGATAATGAATGATAGGAATTCTAAGGAAAATAATTTCTATCAAAACTCTTAACTGATGCATACAGATTATGCCACTATATTGACATTTCAGATTACCATTTTCAAATTCATTAATTGTACCATAATAATTATATTATCGGCGTGTCTAGCATAAAACCACAAAAAACTAATAAGAGCACTCACGTTGGGATCCTATTCCTTTAATCATACTCAAATTATTAAAAAAAATGTTATATTTTGTTTATTTTGACTCCTATATTGGAGTCCCCATCCTCATATAGTCATACCCTATACCCTAATCTATATGAGAAACTAAAGTAATATCTCATTTTCACTCTGATGTGTGGTGAATGTTTGTAGTTAAAGAAAACTGATCATCTCATATAGTTTACGGATGTAGAACTTTTTTTACCACACAAATAACATAGCTATCGGTAGGGTCTTAGAAGGCCAGGAGTGTTAAATGCATGCAAACCTTACTTCTAAGCCTAGGGTTAGAGAGACCCCGACACCAAAAAGAAAATATTTAGTAACGAATTAATCAATAAAAGTAAAGATCGAGCCCATTATGGAGAGACCAAATCCTTCATATCACCTTAAGAAAGACGATTTCGATGATTAGCTAATTTGTCCAACTCATTATTTTAGATGAAAGGTTTGGCATGCAAAGAGAGACATTTCAAGTGTTTGGAAAATATTAAACCGGTCGCTATATAAGTTTACTAGTATGGAAGTGGTAAAGACAAAGCTAGGGGTGTTAAATGAGCCGTGTACGTTTGCGAGTTGGAGAGTCCAACCTGACACGAACTGGAAAATCATGCTGGGCACATGATCCTCAACACGACATGCAGACAGGGTCGACTCAACAAGTTTGGAAGCCTAAATCAAAATGATATTTTGTGCCTTTTCATGAATGTTATGAAAATAAAAATGATTGAAAAAAGCGCTTGCTACAGGTTTTGAACTCATGACACACAGCTTAGCAACAACCAAGCTTGCACCAAACCAATACATAACTTTGAATTTACTTTGCCTATTATAATATATCTATATATATTGTTTTTTTTTAGATTTGAAGCCCTTAGTTAAATGTGGGCCTAAAGCTCTTGTCTGGTTTCGTTGGTCCACGGGCCAGCCCTACACACGGATTCACGGGCTGACTTAATCACATACCGTTTGAACCAAAATTTAATTTTTTTTTATTGTTTTCACGTATTAGTACTTCAAAATTTGCATTTTTACAACAAAACATACAAATTTATACAATACAATTACATTAATTAAAAAAATCTTATGTTAATTTCATTTTTGGTTTTAAATTTGAACGTAAAGATAGACAACCATTTTGATCTATTGCAAAACACATTGTAGAAGAGATTAAATAAAAATTAAATGTTTTAAAAGTCAACCCACGAACTCGTTGAGTTGACCTAAACTTGTTTATGCGAAACCCAAACACCTGAATTTTATGTTACGTTCATTTCGTGTAGAAAATTCACACCCACAGACAAAACTATAGACTGCCTAAAACCTAATTATTTGTTTACAATGTACTATTATTCATTATTCATGTACCAATTACATGTTACAACAGAAAAGAAAAAAGTTAAATTCATAATTAAGTGAAATAACTGGACATTTCTTTCCTTTATCACTTGCAAGTAACATCCATTTGACCCAACCCCTACTTCACAATTGGCATGCATTTTGTGGCGCCTGCTGTCCCACGTGGACACCCTAAACCGGATAGACGACGCCACGTCAAGCCTAAAAGGCACTGCCCCCCTTTTACGGGCAGCCAAAAACTGTGTCCAGCGGGCACTATCGATCTTCAGTGTGGGAGCCGCCATTGTGGCATGGATGATGGCAGTGTTTTTAGGTGATTGGTAGAATGGAAACAATAATGGTGTCTCCGCAATAACTTGATCCCGATAGGAAACAGTTAAATTCATCGTGTCGTAGTATATCCCTATTTCAAGATTCGGGTTTCTGGCAGTCACGTTAAAAGTTAGTTGGGCAGTTGAAAACCCGTTTGGTTCGGCCAAACTAGGAATGGAAAATTGTTGTATATGGAACCTAGGCCGATGTGGGCGTAAACTGAGCCATAAAATGAACGTCACTAGCCCGACCGTGAAAAAAATACAAAGAAAAATCGCGCAAATTAGCTTAGTGACCCGGGTGGTTAGACTGTCTTGAACTTGGTGTATGTTGTACTTAGTGTTAAGGTGGTTGTTTGGGGTGGGTTGGATGTGAATTTGGTGGTGTGGGGTAGCCATTGAGGGGGTGCGTGTTGGGGTTGAGGAGGATTTGTGAGCTTTGGTTTTTATAACTTGGGACAAAATTAGGAAGATGGCATGAGAGATTTGGTTGTAGAAAGGAAAGAATATTAAGGGTGGTGGTTTACCGTTGGTGATGTTTTAGGTTGCTTGTAAAGGAAGAAAATGACGCTAGATAATATTGAAGCTATGGGTATTTCTTGTGGTACATGACAAGTAT